>NC_066550.1:8594394-8636894 GCF_024679095.1 Eriocheir sinensis | reverse complement strand
AAACCAGACCAAGCCACACCAAACCAGACCAAACCAGAGTAGACCAAGCCACACCAAACCAGACCAAGCCACACCAAACCAGACCAAACCAGAGTAGACCAAGCCACACCAAACCAGACCAAACCAGAGTAGACCAAGCCACACCAAACCAGACCAAATCAGAGTAGACCAAGCCCCACCAAACCAGACCAAATCAGAGTAGACCAAGCCACACCAAACCAGACCAAATCAGAGTAGACCAAGCCACACCAAACCAGACCAAGCCACACCAAACAAGACCAAACCAGAGTAGACCAAGCCACACCAAACCAGACCAAACCACACCAAACCAGACCAAGCCACACCAAACCAGACCAAACCAGAGTAGACCAAGCCCCACCAAACCAGACCAAGCCACACCAAACCAGACCAAGCCACACCAAACCAGACCAAATCAGAGTAGACCAAGCCCCACCAAACCAGACCAAACCAGAGTAGACCAGGCCCCACCAAACCAGACCAAACCAGAGTAGACCAAGCCACACCAAACCAGACCAAACCAGAGTAGACCAAACCAGACCAAACCAGAGTAGACCAAGCCACACCAAACCAGACCAAACCAGAGTAGACCAAGCCACACCAAACCAGACCAAACCAGAGTAGACCAAGCCACACCAAACCAGACCAAACCAGAGTAGACCAAACCAGACCAAACCAGAGTAGACCAAGCCACACCAAACCAGACCAAACCAGAGTAGACCAAGCCACACCAAACCAGACCAAACCAGAGTAGACCAAGCCACACCAAACCAGAGTAGACCAAGCCACACCAAACCAGACCAAACCAGAGTAGACCAAGCCACACCAAACCAGACCAAACCAGAGTAGACCAAGCCACACCAAACCAGACCAAACCACAGTAGACCAAGCCACACCAAACCAGACCAAACCAGACCAAACTAGACCAAACCAGACGAAACCAGACCAAACCACAGTAGACCAAGCCACACCAAACCAGACCAAACCACAGTAGACCAAGCCACACCAAGCTACACCAAGCTACACCAAGTCACACCAAGCCATACCAAGTCACACCAAGTCACACCAAGCTACACCAAGTCACACCAAGCCATACCAAGCCACACCAAACCATACCAAGCCATACCAAGTCACACCAAGCCACACCAAGTCACACCAAACCATACTAAGCCATACCAAGTCACACCAAGTCACACCAAGCCACACCAAGTCACACCAACCCACACCAAGTCATACCAAGTCACACCAAGACACACCAAGACATACTAAGTCACACCAAGTCACACCAAGCCACACCAAGTCACACCAAGTCACACCAAGCCATACCAAGTCACACCAAGTCACACCAAGTCACACCAAGCCACACCAAGCCACACCAAGCCACACCAAGCCACACCAAGCCACACCGAACCATACCAAACCATACCAAGTAATACCAAGCCACACCAAACCATACCAAGCCACACCAAACCATACCAAGTTACACCAAGTCACACCAAGCCACACCAAGCCACACCGAACCATACCAAACCATACCAAGTAATACCAAGCCACACCAAACCATACCAAGCCACACCAAACCATACCAAGTTACACCAAGCCACACCAAGCCACACCAAACCATACCAAGCCACACCAAGTCACACCAAGCGATATGAAGCCTCACCAGATCCCTAAGACTAAACATACATACATACATACATACATACATACATACAGACAGACAGACAGACAGACAGACAGACAGACAGACAGACACACACAAGTGGAGATGAAGCGTGACTCACCAGGAAAAAGAACCAGGAAAACGAGGAACAAAAATAACACTACTAGGAAAAGAATGAAGAAAAACATACAAAGAAGGAGGAAGAAGAGGAGGGGGAAGGGGAGAAAGGAGGAAAAAGAGGAAGAAGTGAGGAGAGAATGGGAGGTGGAAGGGAAGGAGGGGGAGAAGAGGAGGGGAGGAAGAGGAGAATGGAGGAAGGAGGGGAGGGATGGAGGGGAAGGAAGGAGGGCAGGAGGAGAGGGAGATAGATAAAAACTACTCAAATAACGAGTATATAAGGGAAGGAGAAAGGAAGGAAGATAGGAAGAAAGAAAGGAAGAGTGAATGGAATGAAAGGCGGAAGGAAGGAAGAAAAGAAGAAGGGAAGGAAAAGGAGGGAGGAAGAAAGACCGGAGAGAAAAAATAATAATGACAGAAGGGGAGGGACAGGAAATACTGAATAAAGAAGGGGAAGAAGAGAAAAGAGGAGGAGAGGAAAGGGGTAGAAGTAGGAGAGAAAGGAGATGAATAGGGAGAGGGAAGGAAGGAGAGAAGGGAGATAGAAGAGAGAGAGGAGGAGAGAGGGAAGAAGAGAGAGGGAAGGAAGGAGAGAGAAACGAGGAAGGAGTGGAGAGGAAAGAAGAGAGGGGAAGGGAGAGAAAGGAGAAAGGGAGGAGGAAGGAAGGGGAGAGAAAAGAGGGAGAAGAGGAGAGAAAAGAAGAGAGGGGAAGGGAGAGAAAGGAGAAAAGGAGGAGGAAGGAAGGGGAGAGAAAAGAGGGAGAAGAGGAGAGAAGAGAGAAGAAGGGAGAGAAAGAGAAAGGGAAGAGAAAAGAAGAGGAGAAAAAAGTGTAAAAGGAAAAATAACAAAAAAATAAAGATAAATATTAAATACAGTAAAGAAAAGAAAGAAAGTAAGAAAGAAAGAAAGATAAAGAAAATGTGTAAGTCATGCAGTCAATAAATCCAGGTCACGTAATGATCTCTCTCTCTCTCTCTCTCTCTCTCTCTCTCTCCAAATGCAACCTCGATCCTCTTTATCTTCTCATCCTTATTCAGAACTCGACTCCTCCTCCTCCTCCTCCTCCTCCTCTCCTCCTCCTCTCCTCCTCCTCCTCCTCCTCCTCCTCTCCTCCTCCTCCTCCATAACCTTTTTTTAACCTTCCTCTTTTCCTCTTTCTCTTTTTTTACGCAACAATCCTCCTCCTCCTCCTCCTCCTCCTCCTCCTCCTCATCCTTCGCTTCTTTTCCTGTTTCTTAATAACTCCTTTTTTTAGCCGCTGTCACCGTGACCTCCTCCTCCTCCTCCTCCTCCTCCTCCTCCTCTTCCCCTGACTCATCATCTACTCTTCATCTTTGTCTTCTTCTTCTTCTTCTTCTTCTTCTTCTTCTTCTTCTTCTTCTTCTTCTTCTTCTTCTACTTCTTCTTCTTCTTCTTTCTTCTCTTCCTCCTCCTCTTTGACTCTCTTCCTCCTATTCTTTACTATATTCTTCTTTTTATTGGTCTGTTTATCTTTCTTTCTTCCTCCCCCTCCCCTCCTCCTCCTTTCCCCCCTCCTCCTCCCTCTCCTCCTCCTCCTCCTCCTCAACCTTCTTTTCCTGTTACTCATGCTTCTCTTTAAAGCCTCTCCTCCTCCTCCTCCTCCTCCTCCTCCTCCTCAACGTTGCGCCCCTCCTGAGTCTCGACCAATAGGATTCACTCCCTCACAAGAATCCACCAATCAGAGACGTTTTAGAGAGGATGGGGGAGGAGTTACGAGCGTTACCATGGAGTCGATTTCACAGTCCAACACAGCGTCTTCGTAACAGCCCGAACCAAACTATAGAATCCCATACAATCCAAAATGGGGAGGTCTTCGATGCCACACTAAATACACAAGACTTTTCTAGTATAGTTTCATCAAATTTGTGAACTTAAATATAAACACTAGACACTATACAAGGAAATTTCGAAGGCTCTGGTATTGGTTTGGGAGCTTACTAACCGATCATGGGGAACTGTGGAACTTAGTCTTGATACGCTGACGAAGAGAAGAAGGTAAACAGAAAGGCAAGGAAAGGGAGGAAAAGGTAAAGGAAAGGTGGAGGAAGGTATAGAAAGGTAAAAAAAGAAACGTAGAAGAGAATCATTGAGGTATAGAGAGGAATGGGTAAAGAGAAAGGAAAATGGATGGTAAGAAAGGAAAGAAAAGTAGAAAAATGGAAGAAAAAGTAAAGATTATAAAAACTAGATAAAGGTAAAGAAAAGGAGGGAGAAAATAGAGATAAAGAAGGGTAAATTAAATGTAGAGAGAGAGGTAGAGAGAGGTAGAGAAAGGTAAGGACAAGGAGGGAGAGAGAAATTAGAGATAAATAAGAGTAAATTAGGGAGAGAGGTAGAGAGAGGTAAAGAAAGGTAATGAAAGAAAGGAAGGGTAGAGAGAGATAGGAAGAAGAAAACAAAGGTAAAACTTGTTATTGAAGGTAGAGAAAGGGTAAAGATAGATAAAGAAAGGTCAATAAAGATAAAGAAAGGTAAAGAAAAGGCCTAAAGAGCTAAGGAAAGGGAAAGAAAGGAAGAGAAAAGCAGAAAAATGACAGAAAGCAAGAGAAAGAAAGGCAGAAAAGATAAAGATAATTAGAATAAAAAGGAAAAAGAAGGAACAGAGGTAAAGAAAGAAAAAAGAAAGAAAACATGAAAAGAAAGAAAATGTAAGATAGAAAGAAATAAGAAAGAAAATCAGGTAAAGAGAGAAAATAAGATAGTCAGAAGAATAAAAAAAGATAAAGAAAGAAGAAAACATGAAAAGAAAGAAAGAGAAATGTAAAGATAGAAGGAAATAAAGAAAGAAAATGAGGTAAAGAAAGAAAATAAGATAATCAGAATAAAAAAAGAGAAAGAAGAAAACATGAAAAGAAAGAAAGAGAAATTTAAAGATAGAAAGAAATAAGAAAGAAAATGAGGTAAAGAGAGAAAATAAGATAATCAGAAGAATAGAAAAAAGAAAGAAAACAAGATAGAAGAAAAGAAAGAAAACGTAAAAAAAACAGAAACAAAGCAAAACCAAGACAAAGAAAGGATAAAGAGAGCAAGATAAACATTAAGAAAGAAAAGATAGTGAAAGGATAGTGAAAGAGAAATGACACAAACGAAGAAAGCGGAAAACAGGGAGAATTAATCTGATGAATAATAGTTTAGTAAAAGACAAAGGGTGACGGAGAGAAGGTTAGGCAAGGAAGGGAAGGACAAAGAAATGTTACACAGAGGAAGCGTAACCTACACAGGGTCCGCCATATCACCGAGAAGAAGATGAAGAAGAAGAAGAAGAAGAAAAAGAAGATTATATAAGCTAGAAAAGAAACAAAGAAGAAACAAAGAAAATAGAGAAGAAGAAGATTATATAGGCAAGAGAAAGACAAATAAAGGGAGGAGAAAAAGACAAAAAAATGAAAGTTAAGAAGAACAAGAAGACGAAAGAAAGAAGAAGAAGAAGAAGAAGAAGAAGAAGATTATGTAGGCAAAAGAAAGTCAAATAAAGGGAGGAGGAGAAAAAGAAAAACAAGAAACAATGAAGGTGAAAAAGAACAAGAAAAAGAAGAACGAAAGAAAGAAGAACAAGACGACGAAAGAAAGAAAGAAAGAAGAACGAAGAGGAAGAAGAAGAAGAGGAAGAAGAAGAGCAAAGAAGTAGAAGATATAAGAAGAGAAAATAAGAAAATATGAAGAAGAGGAAGAGCAAGAAGAAGAAGAATGCGAAGAAAAAGAAAATATGAAAAAAAAGAAAAAAAAAGAAGAAAAACAAGAAGCTGAAAAAAAGCACCGGAAGAAAACAAGGAAAGAAAACAACGCAATCAAGAAAAACAAGACAGAAAAAACAAACAAAAACGTACAGAAAGAAAGAGCAAAACGAGCCCTCGTAGGTAAACAGGAAAGGGATATCTGACTCACGACTTGCATCAGCGCTCAACTCCGTCTCTTAAGCTTCGGGGTCACAGTGGTTAAGGGAGCATGATACTCCCTTAGTTTTCTTTGCTACTCAGAATAAAAACTTGTTAGAAGAAGGATTGAAGTGACTGAAGCAATATTACAATCATCAACTTTGTATAGGTAGCGTTGGCAACATTGTGAGGTTGTAGATGTATGTTATAACCACCAGAATAAAACCAGATAGAAGAATGATTAAGTTGAATGAAGAATTATTATAACCCTCAACTTGGTATCTTTAGCTTTGGAAATAATGTGAAGTTAAGGGCGTATGTTATTTGTATATTATTTTTGTTGCTTCTTGTTCAATCTATATTATAAAAGAAGAAGAAGAAGAAGAAGAAGAAGAAGAGGAAGAAAAATAAGAGGATTGTAAAAATACGAGAATGAAGAACAAGAAGAGAAAACAAATGAAGAAATTAAGAAAATGACGAAGAAGAAAAAGTCATGAATAAAGAACAAGAGCTACAGGAAGGAAATAAGAAGAAAAAAGCAAAAAGTTGGATAATTAACAAAATGAAGAATGAACTCACTGGTCACGCATTTCCACACCGTACAACTGTATATCATTATTCCTAGAAACATTGTGAAGGCAAGGGCGTATGTTGTTACTTGTTAGTATACTATTTTTTCCTGCTTCTTTGTTCTATACTAGTTAATGAAAGACCTTCACTGACTTACGCATTGCCACTGTGCACATCTCCGTATCTTTAACTTTTGTATACATAGTGAAGTAATGAGGTACCGGTAACTATTTTTTTTTTTTTCGTTGTTAATATCGTCCTTAAAATGGGTTACAGGAATAAACACAAGAGTTACGCGTGGCCTCAGCGTTCAACTCCGTAACATTAGCTTTTGTTTACATAGTGAAGTTGGTGATATGAGGTACCGGTAACTATTTTTTTTTTTTTCGTTGTTAATATCGTCCTTAAAATGAGTTACAGGAATAAACACAATAGTTACGCGTGGCCTCAGCGTTCAACTCCGTAGCTTTCGGAATATAGTGTAAATGGGGATAAGTAGGTTTTTTAATTGATGTTGTTGATGCAGTGTTAAAAAAGAGTTACCGGGAACGACAATAGAGTATATACATTGAATTGCGCGTGGCTTCAGCGTTCAACTCCGTACCGTTAGCTTTTTGAATACATAGTGAAGATGGGGATAATAATTATGAGGCAGCTTGGTTTTGTTGTTGTTGCTGATGATGTCATGTTCGAAAATAGTGAACGGAAATGGAGTATACATTGAAGTGCGCATGGCCTTAGCGTTCATCTTCGTCTCTTTAGCTTTAGAACATAGTGAACTTGTGGATGAAAGTGAGATGATTATTTTGTTGTTGTTGTTGTTGCTTATATCGTCCAAAAAAGTATACGAGAATATATACATTGAGCGTTCAACTCCGTCTCTTTACCTTTGAAACATAGAGAAGTTGAGGACAATGTGAGGCAGCTTATTTTTTCGTTATTTATACCGTACAAAAAAAAAATAGAGAGAGAGAGAGAGAGAGAGAGAGAGAGAGAGAGAGAGAGAGAGAGAGAGAGAGAGAGAGAGAGAGAGAGAGAGAATCAGGACGCCTCTCCTCCCGAAATTGACCTCTCGGCCACTCCTCTGAACTCTTTTTTTATAGGAGCAGTGACTAGCGGGCTTTTCTTTTCTTTTTTCATTATTGTTTCTTTTTGTTTTTTTTTGTTTCCTTTGCTGTAAAAAAAAATAGTGAAGAGGTGAATAGTAAATGAAATGAACTTTTCTTTTTTCGTTGTTGACACCATGTTTGAACAAAGTTAATGGGAATAGAATGAACAGCGCGTGGCCTCAGCGTTCCACTCCGCCACCTTAGCTTTTGGAAACATAGTAGAGGCGAGAATAATAATTGAGATGAGTTTTTCTTTTTCGATGTTGACACCATGTTCGAATAAAGCTAATGGGAATAGACAGTGAATCGCGCGTTGCCTCAGCGTTCAACTCCGCCACCTTAGCTTTTGGAAACATAGTAGAGGCGAGAATAATAAAAGGGATGAGTTTTTCTTTTTCGTTGTTGACACCATGTTCGAATAAAGTTAATGGGAGGAAACACTGAATCGCGCGTGGCCTCAGCGTTCAACTCCGTCGCCTTAGCTTTTGGAAACATAGTAGATGCGAGAATAATAAATGAGTTTTTCTTTTTCGATGTTGACACCATGTTCGAATAAAGTTAATTGGAGTAAACACTGAATCGCGCGTGGCCTCAGCCTCAGATTTTAAGTACATACAAGAGGTGTCGTGAAGGAGATACAGGCGAAGGAAAAAGGAATAAAGATAGGAATAACAAACCAAGTGACAAAGCTTACAGGAAACAAAGAAAAGTAATGATAAGAAAAATAATAAGTGAGATTTTAAGTACATACAAGAGGTGTCGTGAAGGAGAGGCGAAGGAATGGAGAAATAAAGAAGATAATGGAAGACTGATAATAATAGGAGACGAAACAGAAGATAGTAAGAAATAGTCAAAATCTAAGTATATACAGAAATCGTAAAGGAAATAAAGCCAAAGGAAGGAAGATTATAAATACATGGAAGGAGGTGAAGGCGAAGGAAGGGAGAAATAAAGGAGATAAAGGAAGACTGACCAAGATAATAGGAAACGAAAAAGAAGATAGTAAGAAATAGTCAAAATCCAAGTATATACAGAAATCGTAAAGGAAATAAAGCCAAAGGAAGGAAGATTTTAAGTACATACAAGAGGTGTCGTGAAGGAGAGGCGAAGGAAGGGAGAAATAAAGAAAAAAGATAAAGATAGATTGACTAAGATTAAGATAACAGGAAACGAAAAAGAAGATAGTAAGAAATAGTCAAAATCCAAGTATATACAGAAATCGTAAGGGAAATAAAGCCAAAGGAAGGAAGATTATAAATACATAGAAGGAGGTGAAGGCGAAGGAAGGGAGAAATAATGGAGATAAAGGAAGACTGACCAAGATAATAGGAAACGAAAAAGAAGATAGTAAGAAATAGTCATGATCTAAGTACATACATAAATCACAAAGGAAATAAAGGCAAAGAAAGGAAGAAATACGAAATAAAGGACGAAGGAAGGAGGAAATAATGAAGGAGGGATAAAAAAAAAACTGACTAAGCTGAAAAGAAACTAAAAATATTAACAAAAAGAGGAGTAATTGAATTTCAAGTACATAATATAAGAATGTGAAGGAGGTAAAGGCGAAGGAAAGAAGGAAATAAGAAAAGAAAGAAAAAGAGGAAGACTAAAAAAAGAAAAGGAAAAAGAATAGAAAAAAGAAGAAATCAAGCGAATCGTATCCCACAAAAAAGTAATGAGAGAGAGAGAGAGAGAGAGAGAGAGAGAGAGAGAGAGAGAGAGAGAGAGAGAGAGAGAGAGAGAGAGAGAGAGAGAGAGAGAGAGAGAGAGAGAGAGAGAGAGAGAGAGAGAGAGAGATAATGGATACGAAAAGGAATAACACAAAAAATAAAACGAGAATGAACCAAACCATAAAACGAGAAAATACAAAACAGAAGAATGAAAAAGAGAATGATGAAGGACTAAATTAGCAGGAACGAAAATATAATAAAGAAAAGGAATGGAATCTGTATGTGGTATATTTTGTTGTTATAATTTCGAGAACCGTAATTCCTCTGGTTTTTTTTATTTTTATATAATTGGTTTCCTTCCTTCCTGCCTCCCTGGCCTCCTTCCTCACTTCCTTTGTTTGTTTTTCTTTTCCTTCCTTCTTTCCTACAATCCTTTCTTACTCTGTTTTACTTTTCTTTCTTTTTTTCCTGCGCTCCTTTCTTACTTTCTTCGATTTCCCTTTCTTTCTTTTTGTTCTTCTTTTTTCTTCTCTTTCTTCGTTTCATATACTTATGTTTATCTAAGTTAGCGATAAAGAATAAACAACGTCCTCCTTTTAACTTTATTCATTGCTTTACTTTCTTTACTTCTTTTTGCATTCTTTCATACAGAGGAAAAAAAAGAAATACTGACGAAGAAAAGGAACAGAGGCGAAGAAAAGAAACACAGACGAAGAAAAGAAACACAGACAAAGAAAATAAATAAACACGACGAAGAGAAATAGAAGTCAATGACCACGATATCAAATGGACTCAAGACACGTGATGACAGGAGACAATACAGACAAAAAAAAGGAATAAATTGATGACTTGTGACCACGATATCGAAGGAGCAAAGAAAAATATAGTGGGTGCAAAATGGAATGATCAAATATAGCACAGAAAAGTCATAAACAGGAGGATTAATGAAAGAAAACGGAAAGGCTGAAAGAGAGAGATAAAGGAGGAAGAGGAGGAGGAGGAGAAGTAAAAAAGTAATGAGGAAAAGGTGAAAAAACTGGAGAATAAGAAGAGGAATATGGACAAGAACCAACATAAGAAGAAATAAAATAAAAAAATAAAAAAAGGAATAAAAAGAAAGGAAAAAAAAGAGAACCAGATCACACAATAATAATAATGACAAAGAAAATTTTACCGAAATCCAAGAGAGAGAGAGAGAGAGAGAGAGAGAGAGAGAGAGAGAGAGAGAGAGAGAGAGAGAGAGAGAGAGAGAGAGAGAGAGAGAGAGAGAGAGAGAGAGAGAGAGAGAGAGAGAGAGAGAGAGAGAGAGAAGGAAAGAAAGAAAAGAAAAGAAAGGAAGAAAAGAAAGAAGGAAAGAAAGAATGAAGAAAAGAAAGAAGGAAGAAAAGAAAGAAGGAAAGAAAGAGGGAAGAAAAGAAAGAAAGGAAAGAAATAAAGGAAAGAAAGAAAAAGAAAGAAAAAAGATTTACATAGATTTACATAGAAAATCAGACCACACAGACCCCATGGTCCAGACTTGGTGGTCTGTCCTTAAACCTAAGTGATTTTACATTAATCAGAAGACTCCAAAACGTTGCATTTCTACTCTAGTTGATATTAAGTTGAAGGAAGTGACGGTCGAGCTTATTTTTGAAGGAGTCAATCGTGTTACACTGGACCACTGATGATGGGAGCTTATTCCATTCTCGCACTACAACGTTGGTGAAGAAAAATTTGGTGCAGTCTGAATTTACTTGTCTACATCTGAGTTTTACGCCATTGTTCCTCGTGCGCAAAGTGTCATCGATCATAAACAATGTTGATCTGTCTACATTCGTGAAACCATTAAGTATTTTAAAACATTCGATCAGTTTTCCTCGGAGGCGACGTTTCTCAAGAGAGAACATGTTAAGAGTAGAAAGCCTTTCTTCGTAGGATTTGTTGCGCAAGGAAGGGATAATTTTCGTTGCCCGACGCTGAACACCTTCTAATTTAGCAATATCCTTTGCATGGTGGGGAGACCAAAACTGTACCGCATATTCCAAGTGGGGTCTGACTAAACTGTTGTAGAGCGGGAGTATTACATCTTTATTCTTAAATTGAAAGTTTCTTTTAATGAAGCCCAACATTCTGTTCGCTTTATTTGCTGCATCGATGCATTGCTGTGAGAATTTGAGGTTTGACGCGATTTTGACCCCTAAGTCCTTGACGCATTGAACGCTTTTGAGTTTAACGCCGCGCATTTCGTAATCAAACTTCTTATTCCTCGTTCCAACTTGAAGGACCTGGCACTTGTCTACGTTAAAGGGCATCTCCCATCTATCCGACCAAGCTGAAATTTTGTGCAAATCCTCTTGGAGGCTCTGCCTGTCTTCGTCAGTGAGAACCGAGTTACCAATCTTTGTGTCGTCTGCAAATTTACTAATGCGGTTATTGAGTCCAACATCCACGTCGTTGATGTAAATAATGAAGAGCACTGGGCCAAGAACCGAGCCCTGAGGGACGCCACTAGTGACCGGCGCCCACTCTGAGTTAAATCCGTCAATCACTACTCTTTGTTGTCTGTTGCTCAACCAATTCGCGATCCATTGGTTTACCTGACCGTCAATACCTATTTGCTTTAATTTGTAAAGTAATTTATGATGCGGGACTTTATCAAACGCTTTCTGGAAATCAAGATAGACTACGTCCAGTGATTTGGTTACGTCATAAACAGTGAAGAGGTCGTTATAAAAGGTTAATGGATTTGATAGGCAGGATCTTTTGTTTCGGAAGCCATGTTGTGAGTCCCCAATTAATGAGTGGCTTTCAAGGTAACTCACAGAAGGAAAGAGAAAGAAGAAAAGGGAAAAAATTCAAAAGAAAGGAGGAAGGAAGAAAAAAGGAAAGGAGGAGGAGGAAGAAGTAGAAGCAACAGAAGAAAAGGCGAAAAAAAGAATATGCAGAGGAATATGGACAAGAAGAGCAAAGACAAGAGGAAAAATATAAATAAAAAAAAGAATAAAGAAAAAGAGAACCTAGTCAGATAAATAAGAATAAGAATAGAGAAAACTTGCACAAAGTCCAGGAGAGAGAGAGAGAGAGAGAGAGAGAGAGAGAGAGAGAGAGAGAGAGAGAGAGAGAGAGAGAGAGAGAGAGAGAGAGAGAGAGTAAGAAAGTACAAATAAAAAGTAAAAAAAATGTAGAGAAAAGAATAAGCAACAAAGAAAAAGAAAAAAAAATAAGAAAAAAAGGATGGAAAGAAGAAAAAAGAAAGAAAAGAAAGAAAAACACCCACAACCAACACCCATACACATCCATCAAAACAATTAAAGAACACAAATAAAAAAACAAAATAACATAACAAAACAAAACAGAAAAGAGAGAAACTGCCCATCCGTCTCCCTCCGCCTGGGAACCGAACCCGGACACATGACACATACAACCACTACCTACGCCAACGAGCACACTGACCCTGACTTCGTCCAACGCACCCTCAATCATTCCCCCCCCCCAACGCAAGCCCGCGAAACTCCTACCTCTATTTCTACGTTTATTTCCATTCTTACTGCATCCTGCTTGCGTGTTTTGCGTGCGGAAGAAGGAAAGGAGTGGAAAGAAGTGTTGGCGGGCTCCCACACCGCATATAATTTGTGCTAAGAGCGGAAGAAGTGAATTGAGCGGGGATTGAGACTGCCCATGTTGCAATTTTGTCGGGTTCGTGTGTTCGGTTTCGTGGGTGTGGCGCTGGCTTGGGTGGTGTGTTGGTGGTGGAGATGATGATGATGGTGGTGGTGGTGATGATGTGTGGGAGGAAAAATGATACTGAGATGAAGAAGAAGAAGAAGGAGGAGAAAGAAGAAGAACAAGATACCAAGAACATGAAGAAAAGGTAGGAGAGGAGGAGGAGGAGAAGGAAGAATAAGATGAAGAAAAAAAAGATAAAGAAGGGGAAGGGAATGGAGGAAAGCAGAAGAGGAGGAGGAGAAGAAGAATATGAAGAAGAAAAAGAAAAAGAGAAAGAAGGGAAGGAGAAAAAGAATGTGAAGAGAAAGGACAAGAGGAGGAGGAGAAAGAGAAAGAAGAACACGAAGAAGAACAAGAAAACAAGAACATGAAGAAAAGGAAGAAGAGACGGAAAAAGAAAAGATGAAGAAAAATAAGAAAAAGAAGAAAAAGGGGAAGGAGAAAAAGAATGAAGAGAAAGAAGAAGAGGAAGAGAAAGCGAGAAAGAAGATCACGAAGAACAAGGGAACATGAAAAAAGGTAGAAGAAGAGAAGGAAGAGAATAAGAAATATGAAGAAAAAGAAGAAAAAAAGGGAAGGAGAAAAAGAATATGCAGAGAAAGAAGAAGAGGAGGAAGAGAAAGCGAGAAAGAAGAACACGAAGAGCAAGGGAGCATGAAATAAAGGTAGAAGAGAAGAAAGAGAATAAGAAATATGAAGAAAAAGAAGTAAAAAAGAAGGGAAGGAGAAAAAGAATATGCAGAGAAAGAAGAAGAGGAAGAAAAGAAGAAAAAAAGGGAAGGAGAAAAAGAATATGCAGAGAAAGAAGAAGAGGAGGAGGAAGAGAAAGGAGAGGAGAAGGATGAATAACAACACGGAGATGAAGAAAGAACAAGAGCTACAAAAGGAAGAAGGAAAAAGGAGAAGGAAAAACAGAAGAATAACGAACAAGCGAAAAAAAGCAAAATATAGAATAACAACAACAACAACAACAATATGAAGTAAAAGTATACAATTATTTGCAGGTTCAAGGAATATATTTTTGAGAGAGAGAGAGAGAGAGAGAGAGAGAGAGAGAGAGAGAGAGAGAGAGAGAGAGAGAGAGAGTATATACACGATTAACTACGTAACATATAATTACAGTACACTTGATTAGAGAGAGAGAGAGAGAGAGAGAGAGAGAGAGAGAGAGAGAGAGAGAGCATTATACACACGATTAATTACATAAACAGTACACTTGATCAGAGAGAGAGAGAGAGAGAGAGAGTCACACCACCGACCTGCCCGGCCTAAAGAGTGGATGCTAAAATACCAGTTACCAGTAATACCAGTTTTTGCAAGACCAGGCATTGGAGAAACACGCTCTCTCTCTCTCTCTCTCTCTCTCTCTCTCTCTGTATGCATGTCAGCTAAATTAATTCTTGCATCCTCCTATTCTTCCTCTTCCCCCTCACCTTCTTCTTCTTCCTCCTCCTCCTCCTCCTCTTCTTTTTCCGCAAATATATAAGAGTTTCATCTAATACCATATTTGTAAATGAGGGCGAAGAGGAGAGACAAAGAGGAGGAAGAGGAGGAGGAGGAGGAGGAAAAGTGAAAAGGAATAAATGGGAAAGAATTTGGAAGAGAAAAGATGAGAGGAGGAGAAGGAGGAGGAGGAGGAGGAACAAACACGAAAATGACTAACAGGAAACAGAGTTGCCGGAATAAAAAATAAAAGAAGAAGAAGAAGAGGAGGAGGAGGAGGACCTAACCACACAAAAATGACAAGGAAAATTTTGAGAACTGAGAACATTGCAATGAGAGAGAGAGAGAGAGAGAGAGAGAGAGAGAGAGAGAGAGAGAGAGAGAGAGAGAGAGAGAGAGAGAGAGAGAGAAATTCACGCCAGGTCACTGGTTCACACACACACACACACACACACACACACACACACACACAAGTAAAGATGAGAAGAAAGAAAAGAAGAAAGTAGGAAAGGAAGACAGGGCGAGAACAAAGACAAGGAGGAGGAGGAGGAGGAGGAGAAGGAGGAGGAGGAGGAGGAGAAAGGAGGAAAAATTAATATACGGGAAGGGTGTTTGACTACATAAATAGAAGTAGGAAAAGAAAGAAAGCACGAACAAAAGAAAACAGGAAAAACAAGGGCGAGGGAAACACAAAACATAAACAGGAAAACACAAGAACAAGAGACAAACACAAAACAAACAGGAAAACACAAGAACAAGAGACAAACACAAAACAAACAGGAACACACAAGAACAAGATGCAAACAAAACATAAACAAAAAAAACAAGAACAAGAGACAAACACAAAACAAACAGGAACACACAAGAACAAGAGGCAAACAAAACATAAACAAAAAAAAAACAAGAACAAGAGACAAACACAAAACAAACAGGAAAACACAAGAACAAGAGGCAAACAAAACATAAACAAAAAAAACAGGAACAAGAGACAAACACAAAACAAACAGACAAACAAACAGAGAGCACAGACGAGAGAAGAGAAAGGACATGATACAGGAGGAGAAGGAGGAGGAGATGAGGAAATGCAAGGAGGAAGAGGTGTCCAGTTCTTTCTAGCAACAGACGTAGAGAGAAAATAAATTAACAGGAGGAGGAGGAGGAGGAGGAAGGGGAGGAGGAGGAAGAAGAGGAGAGAAAAAGTGATAAAACGAACAAACGCACTCACCTACTCTTGCACACACACACACACACACACACACACACACACACATTCTTAATCCTAATCTATAAATACACGTGGGTCTCTGTGTGTGTGTGTGTGTGTGTGTAGGTCATGACCCATTAAATAGTCTCCACCATTCACTTTTTTTTCTTTCTTTTTATCAAGGAAAGAAAAGAAGAAAAACGAAATACCGGTATCAGAAAACAAGATATTTTCCTTGTTCTATTTCCTCCTTTCTCTTCTCTCCCACCTGTTTCCTTCTATATTCTCCTTCTTCCTCCTCCTCCTCCTACTCTTCACATTTGTTTAATATAACTGCAAACAACTTATGATTAGGTATTATTGCTATTACTATTATTATTATTATTATTATTATTATTATTATTATTATTATTATCATTATTGTTGTTTTTATTACGCGCTACATCAAAAACACTAAATACTACTACTACAACTACTACTACATGACCTACCACCACAAAATATTTATCATCACTTCCATCACCACCACCATCATCATCATCATCATCACACTTTCCTTCTCTCCCTCCTCTCCTCTTTTCCTCCTTTATCTTATTCCCTTCATTTCTCAGGTGTGCAAACAGGTATTAGAGGAGCCGGAAAAGTGGTCAGATTCTCTCTCTCTCTCTCTCTCCTTTGGTATCTAACCCAAGGCCCTTTTGTGGTAGTAGTAGTAGTAGTAGTAGTAGTAGTAGTAGTAGTAGTAATAGTAGTAGTAGTGGTGGTGGTGATGGTGGTGGTAGTAGTAGTAGTAGTGGGGGTTATGGTGATGGTGGTGGTAGTAGTAGTAGTAGTAGTAGTAGTAGTAGTAGTAGTAACAAAAACAGGAATATGTCACAATAAGTCGTCTATACCACACACACACACACACACACACACACACACACACAGCAGAAACTTCCCATGTTCTATGAAGGAAGAGAGAGGGAGGGACGGGTAACCTAGGAAGGACGCATAATGTAAGTGTACCTAAATATAATATGATATAATTGAGTTTAATCAGCCAAGGGGGTACGTATATAACAGTAGGCGAAGGTAATAAAGGGTACAATAGGCGAAAAAGTTTGGACAGCAACCACCACCACCACCACCACAACAACAACAACATGACTAAACTTAGCACCAATTAAGTAAGTTGAGTAACACGAAATCTTGCGCAAGAAGTAGATTAGGAAGTTAGGAAAGGGAGGAAGAATATAATGAATACAAATGAGAAAGAATAATCGCACAAGAAGGAAAGCTAAGAGTAATAAAAGAAGAAGAAGAAGAGGAAAATGATGATGATGAAGATGAAGAACAACAAGAATAATAATAAAAATAAAAATAAAAGGGAAAGACAAACAAAAAAAATGAACATAAACAACAACAGACAGCTGACACACACACACACACACACACACACACACACACATATATACATACCTTGTGCAATCCTTGTGGCTGCAGATTGTGGTGTGTTCGTATGTTTGTATGAATGTATACTTAGAAGATTGACTTTAAGTTATTCATACTGATGGTGTCTACTTTCTATTCTCGGCACAAATACCATCATCACTATCATCAGCTTTTCTCTATAGCAGCATCCTTTTCATTATCTTTCACTGCATCATCTAATTTCTTTCATCATGTTTTTACATCATCATCACTATCATCTCTTTCTACATCGGCATCACTTTCATCATCTTTCACCGCGTCATCATTTTTCTTTCAGTATATATAAATCATCATTGTCATCTTTTCCAAATCATTGTCACCATCTTCACTATCATCACGTTTCTATATCATCACAATTGTCATCATTCTTTTTGTCTACATTATCGTCACCTATTCCAAATCATCACCATCTTCTAAATCATCACACTTGTCACTATCTTTATTCTATCATTATACTATCTACATCATCATTCTACTTTATCTTTTTTCTATACCATCCCATATGTCATTATCCTTCACTGCTTCATCATTTTTCAGTCAATTATCTGCATCATCATCATCATCATCATTATCTTTTGCACGTCATCTGTCATTGTTTCCACGCTTTCTTCAGTCTTTTCTAAATCATTAGTCATGCTCTTATCTCCACCTCAGTCATTATCTTCTCCGCATCATCACTGTCAGTTTTCTCTTATCATATTCAGCCAACGTCACTTTCACATCTTCATTATCTTTTCTCCATTATCACTATCGCATCATTGTCATCATCATTTCACTATCATCGTCTTTTCAGTATGATCATTATCCTTTCTTCACTATCTTTTCTCCATTATCACTATCTCATATCATTGTCATCATCATTTCACTATCATCGTCTTTTCAGAATGATTTTCTCCATTATCACTATTTCATCATTGTCATCATCATTTCACTATCATCGTCTTTTCAGTATGATTTTCTCCATTATCACTATTTCATCATTGTCATCATCATTTCACTATCATCGTCTTTTCGGTATGATCATTATCCTTTCTTCATTATCACTTTCTCATTATCTGTCCCACATTATCACTGTCATCATATTTTCTACACCATTTCAGTCATCATCACTTTATAAATAACCGTCATCATCTCAGTCATCACTTTCTATACATCACTGAAGAGAGAAAGAGAGAAAAAGCTACATTAACATCACAATAGAAATAATCACAAACACAAACAAACAAACAACGAAACTCTATAACACACTCAAGGCCAACACACACACACACACGCAAACATGTACACGCAGACCCAACCATGTGCGTATGTGTGTGTATAGTTGCACGTACATAGCTCTCTGGTCACGTGTTCAAGTCTTCAGAGCGGGCAGTGACTCTCCCTTCCTCCTCACTTCCCTTCTACAACCAGACTGAACCACACGAGAGAGAGAGAGAGAGAGAGAGAGAGAGAGAGAGAGAGATTCAGGGTTGCACTAGAGAAGGAATCAACGTTCTCTCTCTCTCTCTCTCTCTCTCTCTCTCTCTCTCTCTCTCTCTCTCTCTCTCTCTCTCTCTCTCTCTCTCTCTCTCCTGAATCTTCCTCCATCTCATCAGACACGTTCTCTCTCCAAGTCTGGACCATGGGGTCTGTGTGGTCTGATTTTCTATGTAATTCTATGTAATTCTCTCTCTCTCTCTCTCTCTCTCTCTCTCTCTCTCTCTCTCTCTCTCTCTCTCTCTCTCTCTCTCTCTCTCTCTCGCGAAGTTAAAAATCTCGTTGCTAAAGATAGACTCCACTCCTCGCTAAATTTAGATCCGCGAAACTTGACACCGCGAATAAGGGGAAGAGGAGAATGACCTTGATAAAAGATAAATAAACAAAAAGAGAAAGAGAATGAGAGCGAGGGAGAGAGAGGGGGAGAAAGAGTGAGAGAGGGGAAGAAGAGGAGTAAAAAATGAGAGAATGTAAGAGAAAGATGATGTTGGGAGAAGAGGAGGAGGAGGAAGGAGTTAACAGTTACGGAGGAAGAAGAGGAATAGAGAGAGAGAGAGAGAGAGAGAGAGAGAGAGAGAGAGAGAGAGATGAAGACAAGGAGGAAAGAGGAAAACGAATAGCAAAAGAGAATAAAGAATAAATTGTGGAAGAGGAGGAGGAGGATGGAGTTACAGTTATGGAAGAGACAAGGAGAAAGAGGAAGAGGAAGAGCAAAAAAGGGGAATAAAGACAGCAACTTATGAGGAGGAGGAGGAAGAAGAAGAAGAAGAAGAAGAAGAAGAAGAGGAGGAGGAGGAGGAGGAGGAGGATGGAGTTAACAGTTGTGGAGAAAGAGGAAGAGGGAGACACGGAGGAAAGAGGAAAACAAAGAGTAAGAAAGAACGAGGAAAGCAAATTATGAGGAGGAGGAAGAAGAAGAAGAAGAAGAGGAGGAGGAGGAGGAGGAAGAAGAGGATGGAGTAAACAGTTGCCGAGAGAGAGAAGGAAAAAAAATAAGTACATGATAAAAATAACGTAGAAAATGTAATACTCTTATTTTTGTTATTATTATCATTTAACATCATTAATATTGAAATCCTGTCACGTTTAATGAAGTAGGAAAATTAATAGTGATAAAATATTTCTTTGTACGATATCCAACACACACACACACACACACACACACACACAGCTGCCTCGTTTCCTGTCTTGCTTAATTTACAAGGAAAATACTGATACAAAAATAAAGAGGGTCGTTTTTCATGGAATCAGAATTTTTTTCCTTAAATCGTTTTGTGTGGGAAGGGAAGCCGTTGATGACGATGACAGGAATAACAATAACAATGATGATGATGATGATGATGATGAGAAGAAAGGAAGGAAGGAAAGAAAGACAACCACAACAAAAACAGACGGAGGAGGAGGAGGAGAAAGAAGAGGAGGGGGAAGAAGAAGGATGTAAGAAAGAATATAGAACTTAAAGAAGGAGGAAGAATTTACATAATGAGGAAAACTGGTCAAGTAAGAAGAAGAGGAGGAGGAGGAGAAGAGGACAATGAAGAAGAAATAACATGAGAGGAAAATTAATCGGAGGAGGAAAAGGAAAATATAGGAGGAGGATGATGATGAGGAGGAGGAGGGGGAGGAGGAAATAACATGAGAAGAAAGAAGATAATAAGAGGATGATGAAGAGGAGGAGGAGGAGGAGGAGGATGCGGCATGATTAAGGAAAAAGTGAATAGGAGGAGAAAGAAGAAGGAAATAAAGAGGAGGAAGAGGAAGAGTAGACAGGAAATAACAAGAGTAGGAAAAAAAACATTAAAAGGAAAAGGAGAAGGAAGGAAATAAAGAGGAGGAGGAGGAGGAGGAGGAGGAGGAGGAGGAGAGGAAGATGTATATATAGAGAAAGGAGGAGGAAAGAGCATAAGGAGGAAGAATGTATTAATAGAGTAAAGATGTTGAGGATATTGTGCCTTTGTCAGAGAGAGAGAGAGAGAGAGAGAGAGAGAGAGAGAGGGCAAGAAAGGGCACGAAAGCTTGCATAACTATAGAGTGTGTGTGTGTGTGTGTGTGTGTGTGTGTGTGTGTGTGCTGAGGCTGTATTGTGATCTGCTGACACACACACACTCTCTCTCTCTCTCTCTCTCTCCTTGTCAACAGTAATCAGCACAGTTATAAAATCAATAAATGTCTTTGATTCTATAATTAATTGACTTGAACCTTTTTTTAGACACTTCAATGTTCTTGCTTCCCTATTTAATTTTTGAAGGCCTACAAGATATATATGATAAATGCTTAACAAATTTTACGAGCTAGGCGTGTCTCAAGATTAGGTCCACCAAAGTCATTTTTTTTCCCTAATTCAAAAATGATAAACATGAATACAATATAAATCATTGCAACCTTCACCCACTGCGAGTACTGCATGTGGTTAACCTTTCCTTTAACAACAATAACTATTTACAAGACCACAACAGAACGAAGGCCTTTCCCAACGTCATCCACCTCTCCCTGTCTGGTGTGAGTGCAAAACAAACAAAGTGACTGTGAAAGCGACCCTTAGTATTTTCTACAGTTAGTTTATTCTATTTATTTGATTGATTCAATAATTGTGTATTAGATGAGTCTTAAGAAAGGTAGAGAGATGCATAGCCAATTACAAGGATAATAGTTCCACTCAGATAGGAATTTGTCGCAACTGTCTTCGATTCTACTCTTACTGTACAAGAATTTTACTTCAAGGCTGGAATTTGTGATTTCTAAAGCCAAGGAAGCTCACACAGCGTAGAGAGAGCATTAGTATTTGCAAATGGAAGATTTAGGCTCATTTGAAAACTACATCATTTTCTCATTCCCCATAATAAAAACCAGCTCCTTCTTTTTGGCCTGTATTTCTGATTTCTACCGTCAAAGAGGCATAGGAACCATTAAAGATTGCGAAGACAAGACCTAGTTTGGTATTATAAGACACTCGCGATCGCTTCTCACATCAGCTATTTCTAAAGGTCAAAGAGGGGGTCAGTCAGGTTCTAATGAGTGTTTCTTCAGGGTCATGGTACAGAAGAAGACTCACACTACCACCAGGGTCATAAAACTACCCTTCGAAATGCCCACAACTACGAAAGCCTTGTCAAATATGTGTTCTTGGGCTGCGATTTGTCTTGTAATGCGACCCCTAGTTTCTGGTACACTTTAGAAGACACTCATTTATCCTTGGATCTTACAGAATAAATCAATTACCTCCACCATGGATAAAACGTGTGGCCTTTAAGGAGTATCTGGAGCTGGGAACACACAAGCCGTTAAGTGTTAGGAGGCGGCAACTCCATCATGGCTTCAAGGACGGGAGGACAGGAGTATCTGGAGCTGGGAACACGCAAGCCGTTAAGTGTTAGGAAGCAGCAACTCTATCATGGCTTCAAGGACGGGAGGACAGGAGTATCTGGAGCTGGGAACACACAAGCCGTTAAGTGTTAGGACGCAGCAACTTCATCATGGCTTCAAGGACGGGAGGACAGGAGTATCTGGAGCTGGGAACACACAAGCCGTTAAGTGTTAGGACGCAGCAACACCATCATCGCTTCAAGGACGGGAGGACAGGAGTATCTGGAGCTGGGAACACGCAAGCCGTTAAGTGTTAGGACGCAGCAACATCATCATGGCTTCAAGGACGGGAGGACAGGTTAACGTCGAAAGCCACACAAGGTACAGAAACCACGAAGAATTTTGAGGACGAGACCTTGGTTTAGATGGACACTTTAGCAAACTGTCACCTCTCGTTGGGTCTTGCAGAATAATTTTAATTTATTACCTTCGCCTTTGATATATGTTATTCTTAACCCGGTAGCAGCGGGGATCATGTTTCTTAATTTAATGGTCCCTCCAAGCGAGAAAAATGAGAAAAAATCACCCTTCACACAAACCATTTCATAATATATATCAAAGCATTTGTGATGAGATTATGTATCATTTATTTTGGGGGGTTTATATCATAGCACAAATTTGGCCCGTCGCTGCTACACGGTAAAGCCACAAATTTGACCCGTCGCTGCTACACGGTAAAACCACAAATATGACCCGTCGCTGCTACACGGTAAAGCCACAAATTTGACCCGTCGCTGCTACACGGTAAAGCCACAAATTTGACCCGTCGCTGCTACACGGTAAAGCCACAAATTTGACCCGTCGCTGCTACACGGTAAAGCCACAAATTTGACCCGTCGCTGCTACACGGTAAAGCCACAAATTTGACCCGTCGCTGCTACACGATAAAGCCACAAATTTGACCCGTCGCTGCTACACGGTAAAGTCACAAATTTGGCCCGTCGCTGCTACACGGTAAAGCCACAAATTTGACCCGTCGCTGCTACACGGTAAAGCCACAAATTTGACCCGTCGCTGCTACACGGTAAAGCCACAAATTTGACCCGTCGCTGCTACACGGTAAAGCCACAAATTTGACCCGTCGCTGCTACACGGTAAAGCCACAAATTTGACCCGTCGCTGCTACACGGTAAAGCCACAAATTTGACCTGTCGCTGCTACACGGTAAAGCCACAAATTTGACCCGTCGCTGCTACACGGTAAAGCCACAAATTTGACCCGTCGTTGCTACACGGTAAAGCCACAAATTTGACCCGTCGCTGCTACACGGTAAAGCCACAAATTTGACCCGTCGCTGCTACACGGTAAAGCCACAAATTTGACCCGTCGCTGCTACCGGGTTAACATCGAGACCTACACACAAATTAGGTAAACAGGCCACTAATAATTGCAAGAAAAAGACTTTAGTTCAGGTGGACACTTTCGGAAGCCTGTCTCGTCTCTTTGGGTCTCACAGTATAGCCCCAAATCCGTTACCTTCGTCTTGGCTGGTTCTTTACGTCGACAGCCACACACAAGGTAAACAGACCACTAATAATCTCGAGGACAAGACTCAGTTCCAGGAGGACACTTTAGAACGCTTTCACATTTTCTTTTAGTGTACAAATCCATACCCTTCACCTTAGCTAAAATATATGTTTGTTTTTAATGACGAAAGACACACACAGCCCACTATCAATCTCGAGGAGACTTTTGTTCAGGTGGAAACTTTAGGGAACCTGTCTCGTCTCTTTGGGTCTTACAGTACAATTTATTACCTTCACCTTGGGCAACGCTGCCAGATTGTCGTACTCAGCCGCTTATATTTCCCGACTTCCTATCCCCAAACTGTCTTCTGGGCTCCAATAACGAAACTAATTTACAGTTATCGTTAAAAGAGTTAGATTCTAATGTTTCTTGGCAATAGTTAGGCGTCAGATACCGGTAAATACTATGCTCTGAGTACGACAATCTGGCAACGGTGACCTTTGGTATAATAAGTGATTCTTAACTGTAAGGCACACACAAGGTAAACACACCACTAATGATATCCGGGACAAGACTTAGGGACTTAAACATTTCGTCTCCCAAGAACACGTATTTGACAAGGCTTTCGTAGGAGTTTTGAGCATTTCCCGGGGTAGTTTTATGACACAAGGTAAACACACCACTAATGATCTCCAGGACAAGACTTAGGGATATATTCTTAAACATTTCTCGTCTCCCAAGAACACGTATTTGACAAGGCTTTCGTAGGAGTTTTTGGCATTTCCCGGGGTAGTTTTATGACACAAGGTAAACACACCACTAATGATATCCGGGACTAGACTTAAAGCCATATTCTTAAACATTTCTCGTCTCCCAAGAACACGTATTTGACAACGCTTTCGTAGGAGTTTTTGGCATTTCCCGGGGTAGTTTTATGACACAAGGTAAACACACCTCTAATGATCTCCGGGACAAGACTTCGGGACATATTCTTAAACATTTCGTCTCCCAAGAACACGTATTTGACAGCGCTTTCGTAGGAGTTTTGGGCATTTCCCGGGGTAGTTTTATGACACAAGGTAAACACACCACTAATGATCTCCAGGACAAGACTTAGGGATATATTCTTAAACATTTCTCGTCTCCCAAGAACACGTATTTGACAGCGCTTTCGTAGGAGTTTTGGGCATTTCCGGGGTTAGTTTTATGACCCTTCCGGTAGTTTGACCCTTCTTCTGTGCCATGAACCCAAAAAACACTATAAAGAACCCAACTGATCTCCTTTTCGGCCTCTGGAAATAGTTGATGTGAGGGGAGCAAGCGTCCGACAATACCGACGGCCTTCGTTTCAGGTGTATACTTGAGGACACTTTCACTTGTTGTTTTGTTTTTAAGGTGTACAAATCAATTTCAGGAGTAGCGAGTAGCGGGCTCTTTTTTATTGTTTCCTTTTTTTGTGTGCCCTTGTGCTGTCTCCTTTGCTGCAAAAAAAAAAAAATTACCTTCACCTTGGCTAATATATGTTTTTTTGTTGTTTTTTAACGTCGAGAGCCACACACAAGACCAATTAATCTCGAGGATGACTTTGGTTCAGGTGGACACTTTAGGGAGCTGTCACCTCTCTTTGGGTCTTAAAGTACATATCCATTATCTGAAACACACAAGAGAGACTTTTGAGGACAAGACTTGGGTTCAGGTGGAAACGTTCAGCTGTTGTGTTTTTTTAATTTTATTAGAGAACAAATAATTTACCCTTTCCTTCGCTAAAATATGTGGTTCTCGCCGCCCACACACACGCAAGGTAGAAGGACCAGTGACATTTGTGAGGACCAGACTTGGGTTGACGTGGACACTTCAGGAACCTTTTTTTATTGTAGCATTTTGTTGTTTTTGTCCCCTCGCTTACAGTGGTAGTAGAATGTGTGACTCCTATCCCTGACACACAAGGACCAGTGACATTTGTAAGGACTGGATTTGGGTTGACTTGGACACTACAGGAAGCTTTATTTTATTGTAGCATTTTGTTGTTTTTGTCCCCTCGCTTGCAGTGGTAATAGAATGTGTGACTCTCACCGCTGACACACAAGGACCGCTGACATTTGTAAGGACTAGATTTGGGTTGACTTGGACGCTGCAGGAACCTTTTTTTATTGTAGCATTTTGTTGTTGTCCCCTCGCTTGTAGTGGTAGTAGAATGTGTGACTCCTACCGCTGACACACAAGGTAAAAGAACCGCTGACTTAAAATTTTGTGAGGACTACATTTGGGTTGACGTGGACACTACAGGAACCTTTTTTTATACAGTAGGATTTTGTTGTTTTACCTCCTTGCTTGCAGTGGTAGAAGAATGTGTGACTCCTACCGCTGA
This sequence comes from Eriocheir sinensis, assembly GCF_024679095.1. Classification (NCBI taxonomy): domain Eukaryota; kingdom Metazoa; phylum Arthropoda; class Malacostraca; order Decapoda; family Varunidae; genus Eriocheir; species Eriocheir sinensis. The sequence continues at coordinate 8,611,348 of NC_066550.1, read as the reverse complement.
CATAAAAGGACCGCTGATATTAAATTTTGTGAGGACTAGATTTGGATTCACGTGGACACTATAGGAAGTTTTTTTTTTATTGTAGCATTTTGTGGTTATGTCTCCTCGCTTGTAATGGTAATAATATCCGTGACCCCTACCGCTGACACACAAGGACCACTGACATTTGTAAGGACCAGATTTGGGTTCACTTGGACACTATAGGAACCCTTTTTTTATAGTAGCATTTTATTGTTTTACCTCCTCGCTTGCAGTGGTAATAGAATGTGTGACTCCCACCGCTGACACACAAGGACCGCTGACATTAAATTTTGTGAGGACTTGATTTGGGTTCACTTGGACACTACAGGAACCTTTTTTTATACAATAGCATATTGTTGTTGTTGTCCCCTCGCTTGTAGTGGTAGTAGAATGTGTGACTCCCACCGCTGACACACAAAGACCGCTGACATTTGTAAGGACCAGATTTGGGTTCACTTGGACACTATAGGAACCTTTTTTTTTCATACTAGCATTTTGTTGTTTTACCTCCTCGCTTGCAGTGGTAGTAGAATGTGACTCCTACCGCTGACACACAAGGACCGCTGACATTAAATTTTGTGAGGACCAGATTTGGGTTCACTTGGACACTGCAGGAACCTTTTTTTATACAATAGCATATTGTTGTTGTTGTCCCCTCGCTTGTAGTGGTAGTAGAATGTGTAACTCCCACCGCTGACACACAAAGACCGCTGACATTTGTAAGGACTAGATTTGGGATGACTTGGACATTATAGAAACAATTTTTTTTGATAGTAGCATTTTGTTGTTTTACCTCCTCGCTTGCAGTGGTAATAGAATATGTGACTCCTACCGCTGACACACAAGGACCGCTGACATTAAATTTTGTGAGGACTAGATTTGGGTTCACTTGGACACTACAGGAAGCTTTTTTTATTGTAGCATTTTGTTGTTTTACCTCCTCGCTTGCAGTGGTAATAGAATATGTGACTCCTACCGTTGACACACAAGGTAAAAGAACCGCTGACTTAAAATTTTGTGAGGACTACATTTGGGTTGACGTGGACACTATAGGAACCTTTCTTTTTTATACTAGCATTTTATTGTTTTACCTCCTCGCTTGTAGTGGTAGTAGAATGTGTGACTCCTACCACTGACACACAAGGACCGCTGACATTAAATTTTGTGAGGACTAGATTTGGGTTCACTTGGACACTATAGGGAACTTTTTTTATTGTAGCATTTTGTTGTTGTCTCCTCGCTTGCAGTGGTAATATAATGTGTGACTCCTACCGTTGACACACAAGGACCGCTGACATTTGTAAGGATCAGACTAGGGTTCACTTGGACACTATAGGAATCTTTTTTTTATTTACAGGAAAGATGGAATACAAATACGGGTAAGACAGAAAGGAAAATGAATAAGATAATACAGAAAATCCCCCCAGATACTTAAGAGGGTATCTGGACACCTCTCCTTCCGAAATTGACCTCTCTTTCGGCCACCTCTTTGGATTCTTTTTAGGAGCAGCGAGTAGCGGGCTTTTTTTATTATTATTATTGTTTCCTTTTTTGTGCCCTTGAGCTGTCTCCCTTGTTGTAAAAAAAATAAGAGAAAGCGATAGACAGAGGGAAGAAACAGGTAAACTAGAAATAAAGTACAAAAAAAACACTGGGGGCACTTAAACAAACCAAACCTCGCCTATAATGGTATGTTTTTTTTTCTTTTTACGTTAAGGTACACACACACACACAAGGTAAAGAGACCAATGAAACGACCGTAAGGAAAGTACTTTAGTTTTGCTTACACTCTTTTAATGCTCAACTAAATCGCGTTAAAATCAAATAACTAACACTACTAATTGCACCACTTTTCCGGAGTCTTTTGTACGAACACGATCCAAGTAAGAACATAGGAACATAGGGAGACTGCAAGAGGCCGAGTGGTAAGTGGCCAGGTGGGTGGATGGGTAAGTAGGTGGGTCGGTAGGTGGACAAAGGAAACTGTCAATATTTTTTTCTTTTTTTTTCCTTTACTGTTGCACTTTGTTTTCTCTCCTCGCGTGTAATGGAATGTGTTTATAGTGTTGATGCACACACAAGGTAAATACCACTGACGATTGTAAGGAAAAGACTTTGGTTTACTTGGACTATTAAGGAAACTGTCCCCTACTTTATTATTTTCTTATTTTTTTTACGGTAGCAATTTGTTTTGTTTTCTCCTCGGCTTTACTGATGTGCTTTTTTTTTCAACGATTAGAGGCACGCACAAGGCAGACACACTAACGGCCGTATTACTAAACATTTCGTAGCCCAAGTTCACATATTTGACAAGGCTTTCGTAGGAGCTTTGGGCATTTCCAGGAGTAGTTTTATGGCCCTGGTGGTAGTCTGACCCTTTTTCTGTACCGTGAACCTAAGAAACATACATTAGAACCAGTTTTGGGCATTTCCAGGAGTAGTTTTATGACCCTGGTGGTAGTCTGACCCTTTTTCTGTACCGTGAACCTAAGAAACATACATTAGAACCAGTTTTGGGCATTTCCAGGAGTAGTTTTATGGCCCTGGTGGTAGTCTGACCCTTTTTCTGTACCGTGAACCTAAGAAACACACATTAGAACCAGTTTTAGGCATTTCCAGGAGTAGTTTTATGGCCCTGGTGGTAGTCTGACCCTTTTTCTGTACCATGAACCTAAGAAACACACATTTGACAAGGCTTTCGTAGGAGCTTTGGGCATTTCCAGGAGTAGTTTTATGGCCCTGGTGGTAGTCTGACCCTTTTTCTGTACTATGAACCTAAGAAACACATTTGACAAGGCTTTCGTGGGAGCTTTGGGCATTTCCAGAAGTAGTTTTATGGCCCTGGTGGTAGTCTGACCCTTCTTCTGTACCATGAACCTAAGAAACATACATTTGACAAGGATTTCGTAGGAGTTTTGAGCATTTCCAGGAGTAGTTTTATGACCTTGTGGTAGTCTGACCCTTCTTCTGTACCATGAACCTAAGAAACACACATTTGACAAGGCTTTCGTGGGAGTTTTTGGGCTTTTCCAGGAGTATTTTTAGGACCCTGTTGGTAGTCTGACCCTTCTTCTGTATCATAAACCTAAGAAACACACATCTGACAAGGCTTTCGTGGGAGCTTTGGGCATTTCCAGTAGTAGTTTTATGGCCTTGGTAGTCTGACCCTTCTTCTGTACCATGAACCTAAGAAACACACATTTGACAAGGCTTTCGTGGGAGTTTTGAGCATTTCCAGTAGTAGTTTTATGGCCCTGGTGGTAGTCTGACCCTTTTTCTGTACCATGAACCTAAGAAACACACATCTGACAAGGCTTTCGCGGGAGTTTTGGGCATTACCAGTAGTAGTTTTATGGCCCTGGTGGAAGTCTGACCCTTCTTCTGTACCATGAACCTAAGAAACACACATCTGACAAGGCTTTCGTGGGAGTTTTGGGCATTTCCAAAAGTAGTTTTATGGCCCTGGTGGTAGTCTGACAAGGCTTTCGTAGGAGCTTTGGGCATTTCCAGTAGTAGTTGTATGGCCCTGGTGGTAGTCTGACCCTTTTTCTGTACTATGAACCTAAGAAACACACATTTGACAAGGCTTTCGTGGGAGCTTTGGGCATTTCCAGTAGTAGTTGTATGGCCCTGGTGGTAGTCTGACCCTTCTTCTGTACCATGAACCTAAGAAACATACATTTGACAAGGCTTTCGTAGGAGTTTTGAGCATTTCCAGGAGTAGTTCTATGACCCTGGTGGTAGTCTGACCCTTCTTCTGTACCATGAACCTAAGAAACACATCTGACAAGGCTTTCGTGGGAGTTTTGGGCATTTCCAGAAGTAGTTTTATGGCCCTGGTGGTAGTCTGACCCTTCTTCTGTACCATGAACCTAAGAAACACACATCTGACAAGGCTTTCGTGGGAGCTTTGGGCATTTCCAGTAGTAGTTTTATGGCCCTGGTGGTAGTCTGACCCTTCTTCTGTACCATGAACCTAAGAAACACACATCTGACAAGGCTTTCGTGGGAGTTTTGGGCATTTCCAGAAGTAGTTTTATGACCCTGGTGGTAGTCTGACCCTTCTTCTGTACCGTGAACCTAAGAAACACACATCTGACAAGGCTTTCGTGGGAGCTTTGGGCATTTCCAGAAGTAGTTTTATGACCCTGGTGGTAGTCTGACCCTTTTTCTGTGCCGTGAACCTAAAGAAACACTCATTAGAACCCGAATGATCCCCTCTTTGACCTTTAGAAATAGCTGATGTGAGAACCGATAGTGTCTTAAAGTACCGACCTAAGTTTTGCGAAGATAAGGTGAAGGTTGACAGAAATTCGGCGATAAAAATATGATACTCCTTGAAAATGTTTGTTGTTGTTGATGTTGTTCTTGTTGGATTCTTATAGGCATTGCTTCAAACTTATTATTATTGTTGTTTTTGTTATTGTTGTTACTGTTGTAGAATTCTTATGAGTATTGGTACTGAAGCTGATTTTTTTATTGCTATTATTACTATTATTATTATCATTATTATTATTATTATTATTATTATTATTATTATTATTATTATTATTATTATCATTATTATTATTATTATTATTATTATTATTATTATTATTATTATTATTATTATTATTATTACTAATGATACACGAACTGGTTATTCTTTGTTGTTGTTGTTGTTGTTGTTGTTGTTGTTGTTGTTGTTGTTGTTGTTGTTGTTGTTGTTGTAGAAGTCTTATGAATAATGATACACGAACTGGTTATTCTTTGTTGTTGTTGTTGATGATGTAGTTATTATTATTATTGTTGTTGAATTCTTCAGCGCAATGTTCCTCAAATACGTTGCTCTTTGGTGTTGTTATCATCATTTTTTATGTTATTGTTTATGTTGTTGCTGAATTCTCACACGCAGGGCTCCCCAACCTGGTTACGCTTCGGGACGGCGCGCCGGCAACAAAACAACAATAAAAACAATAATAAAACAAACGTAAAAGTGTAGCTAAGTCGGGGAAGTTAAGTCTCTGCATACTGAACCACACACACACACACACACACACACACACACACACACACACACACACATAAAAAAAAATGACGCCCTTAATGAAACTTTGAACTCAGAGCACGTCACCCAGCCTGACCCCCTTTCCTTTCCTCCTTCCTACCTTTCCTTCCTCTCTAGCTGCGCCACTGTTCACCTGGAAACTGTAATCATCGGTCAACGATCTTTTTGCATCAAGCCGGATTTGTTTTACGACCGAGGAGGAAATTAACCAGGAAAAAATAAAGAAACAGAAGGAAAACAGGCCCCCCATTCCTGCTCCCACATAACAGGTACAGAAGAAGATGACCCAAGGAATAGGATCAGTGTTTCGTGTAAGAGGCGTTCTGATGCTATCTCGAAGTAGTTAATCATTGGAAGGAGGAGATACAGATGAAGGGAAAGCTGCCCCAGAGGTTACCAAGAGTGGAAGGGATGAAAGAGTGAAGGCATGTAATAACTCTTGCATTAGTGAGTTGGACAGAACAAGAACGCACTGACAATATGACTCTTCCTGGACTTGTGGAAGAAGATGCAAATAAGAGGAAGGCTGCTGCAGTGGTAACCAGGACTGAAAAGGATGAAAGAGTGAGGATACTTAACTTTCGCATTAATGAGTTGGACGTCATCGGGAAGCATTGACACTATGACTCTTCTCCTTGGACTGATGGAAGGAGATATAGATGAAGGGAAGGCTGGTAACCATGAGTAAGAGGGATGAAAGAGTGAAGATACTTGTTAACTCTTGCATTAGTGATTTATATACATAGGAATATACATAGGAAGAACAGACACCAGAAGACCTATCGGTCTATGGCGAGGGTGTCTGTTTACTACCGCTACTACTAGTAATCTACGTGTGGCAGGACAGGACAGAAAAGATGAAGGCTCCTCCCCACCCACCTCTCCCTCCGGCAACGTGCCGGCAGGAAATAGTTAGAAGAGAACACCATGTACCTTTAAGGAAGAAAGGGACATGGAAATTTTACAGTAAAGAGAGAAATAGGAGGAAATTACTACCCTTAACTTACACTACTGGTAACCTAAGCTGTGGGGGAAAATGACTTCATTACATAAGAACATAAAAACACAGAAACACAAGGAGAATGGAAGAGGACGAGTGGCCTGCACAGGGCAGCCTCAGGATCCCCCCTAATACTCAAGATGGGTGAGGTGTAGTTTCAGGGGCACAGGTGGAGGCTTGATCCTCGTTTTACCGGCGGTACTAGGCACGGCACCAGTAACCTGTCACCTTACTGCACCCACACCTCACTCCACCTGTCATGCGGACATTAACTGTTGCTTTACTCTATTGTTAACTTACGCTACTTGCAATCTAGGTTGTGGGGGAGAATAATATGAATTTAGGTTGACGTCTTGCTGCAATCTGTCTGAAAACATGCGAAGAAGGGACAGTATAATCTTATATCCCTGAAGTACTTATCCAATGAAGACTTGAAGCTATTGGTACTCTGTGCGCTAACTACTGACGGTGGGAGTCTATTCCAGTGATCGACGACTCTATTATTGAAAAAACTTTTGCGCACCAATGTGTTACATCGGTTTCCCTTTAACTTCATACCGTTGCTGCGTGTTATTGTGTTGGTGTCTCTCTGAAATAGACTATCTGGGTTAATGTTGTCGAATTCATTAAGGATTTTGAACACTTCAATTAAGTCCCCTCTTATCCTTCGCTTTTTTAGGGAAAACATATCTAAACGTTTTAAACGCTCGTCATATGGCAAGTTTCGGAGCGCTGGAATTTGTTTGGTTGCTCGTCGCTGTATCCTTTCTAGCAAAACTTGATCTTTGATATAGTTCGGTGACCAGAACTGAACGGCGTATTCTAGGTTTGGTCTTACAAATGCTAAATATAATCTCTTCATAAGTTCGGGTGATTTATAATCAAAATTTCTTGAGATTAATCCCAACATCATATTGGCTTTTTTACTCGCTGCAGAACATTGATCACTCATTTTAAGAGTGTTACTGATAATGACACCAAGATCTTTTTCTTGTTTTACTTCGCTGAGCTCATGTCCTTGAATCTGATATTTAAAGTTAGGATTTTTTCACCTATGTGCATTACTTTACATTTATCTACGTTAAAACTCATTTGCCATTTTTTGCTCCAGTCGGCAAGTCTTATTAAGTCGTCGGCGAATTTGGCTACTTTTGATAGAATATCAGTTTCTAAGTCGTTCACGTAAATTATGAATAGTGTTGGCCCCAGGACCGAACCTTGGGGCACGCCACTGGTGACGGGTTGCCAATCCGATGCTTCACCATTAAGAACTACACGTTGTTCTCTGTCGGTGAGCCAGTCATGAATCCACAATGACGATATGACTCTTCTTGGACTTATGAAAGGAGATGCAGATGAGGGGAATGGAGATGAGGCTGCTCTAGAGGTAATCATAAGTGAGCGGGGTGAAAGAGTGACGATACTTCTTAATTCTTGCATCAGGGAGTTGGAGAGAATAAGAACACACTGACGATATGACTCTTCTTGGACTTATGAAAGGAGGAGATACAGATGAAGGAAAAGCAGCTATAGAGGAAATCATGAATGAGAGGGATGAAAGAGTGAAGATACTTGTTAACTCTTGCATTAGTGAGATGAACGGCACAATGACGCAAGGACGGTATGACTCTTCTTGGGCTTATGAAAGGAGATACAGCTGAGGGGAATGAGATGAGGCTGCTCTAGAGGTAACCATAAGTGAGAGGGATGAAAGAGTGACGATACATGTTAACTCTTGCATTAGTGAGTTGGACAGCACAAGGCCGCAATGACGATATAATTCTTGATCCGGGGTTAAGATTTCTCACGGTGCAAACTAAACATTCACGTAAGGCTTAAACAAAAATTACTACAAAAGTTTCAAAATGCCTTCAAGAATAGATAATTTCACATCATCTGCTGGTTTTCCGCCTTCCCTGACTTCAATAATTGCTTGGAAACTCTATTACTGTGATTGGCCACCTCTTATCAGGGCTACAATATAATATGACATGCACGAGGTTAGGCTAAAAACTTTACTGCTTATTGAACACGAACTGACAATCTATTTTCTTTTTGAACCCGAAATGTTGGCGTATTCGGACCAATAAAATGAACCGACCAGCACGTGATATTTTTTTTTCTTTAGACCACGAAAGGAATAAATAGCGATATGTAAGAGCGGAGGAATATGTTGGAAGTGAAAAGCAATATGTAAAAATAAAATTGAGGCGGAAAGTAAAAAAAATATAAAGCAAGCAGTAAGAAAATAAGCAAGAAGGAAAGAAAGACGAAAGAAATGAGGAAGAAAAGGAGGAAATGAAAGACGAAAAGTGACAAACAAAAATGCAACGTAGAATAGAAGCGAAAAAAAAAAAGAGAAATGAAAATGAAAAGCAATGTGTAAAAAAAATGAAGCGGAAAGTAAAAAAATAAATAAAAAGCAAACAATAAGAAAATAAGCAAGAAAGAAAGAAATACCAAAAGAAATGAGAAAAGAAAAGGAGGAAATGAAAGGCGAAAGGTGAGAAATAAAAGGCAACGTAGAATAGAAGCGAAAGGAATGAAAAAAAATGAAAAACGAAAATTAAGAAAAAAAAGCAAAATGTAAGAAATAAAACAAGGAAAACAATATACTCCCTCTTGGCTAACTTTCCTGTATCCTTATTTTTTTTGTCCTTGAGAAAAATAAAAAAAATGAAAAACGAAAATTAAGAAAAAAAAGCAAAATGTAAGAAATAAAAAAGAGGAAAACAATATACTCCCTCTTGGCTAACTTTCCTGTATCACTTTTTTTCTTTTTTATCCTTGAGAAAAGTAAAAAAAAATGAAAAACGAAAATTAAGAAAAAAAGCAAAATGTAAGAAATAAAACAAGGAAAACAATATACCCCCTCATGGTCAACTTTCCTGTATCTCTTTTTTTCTTTTCTTTTGTCCTTGAGAAAAGAAAAAAAATGAAAAACGAAAATTAAGAAAAAAAGCAAAATGTAAGATATAAAACAAGGAAAACAATATACTCCCTCATGGTCAACTTTCCTGTATCTCTTTTTTCTTTTCTTTTGTCCTTGAGAAAAGAAAAAAAATGAAAAACGAAAATTAAGAAAAAAAGCAAAATGTAAGAAATAAAACAGGAACATAAGAACATAAGAACGTAAGGAGTCTGCAAGAGGCCGGTTGGCCTATACAGGGCAGCTCCTGTACACTCAACCCCACCTTACCTCACCATCCATGGCTTTATCTAACCTCTTCTTGAATGTATCTACGGTATTGGCACCCACAACATGGCCTCCAAGCCTGTTCCATTCGTCCACCACTCTACTGGTGAACCAATTCTTGCCTATGTCTTTGTTAAATCTCAATTTGTTTAACTTAAAATCATTGCTGCGTGTCCTACCTGGCTCTTTTACTTCCAAAATCTTATTGACATCCCCTTTATTAAAGCCCTTCATTCATTTATAGATTTCGATCAAGTCTCCTCGCAACCTTCGCCATTCTAGAGAGATATTCTCCCTCTTGGCTAACTTTCCTGAATCACTTTTCTTCTTCTTTTATGTTTTGTCCTTGAGCTAACACCAGTACAGCGAGGAAACCAAACCTAGCCTAGCTTAACCTAACCCAACCTAACACCAGTACAGCAAGCAAACCCAACCTAACCTAAACTAAAACAAAAATAAAAAGCAAAAAAATAAACCCAAATATATGTGACTAGTATAACCGGATGCGTGGTGGCGGGAATGGTGGGAAGGGAAAAAATAAAAAGAGCAAGGGTTCCTGAAGTCGGGCCGCACAGAAATTTGAAGTCGTTTGCGGATGAGGGATGACAATAATCTTGGGTTATGCGAGGGGAGGAGTGGCTGGCGAGCGGGTTGGCGGGTTGGTTGCTGGGTTACGACACCGAGGAATTTCCCTAACCCAAACAGGAATAGAGGAGAAGCGGGAGAAGATTGTGGAGTTAGAAAAGGGAAAATAGGATAGGGAAAAGGAGGCGGGGAACAGAAGGGTTGGCGGGTTGTTGTTGTTTTTTTTTTTTTTTACAACAAAGGAGGCAGCTCAAGGGTACACAAAAAAATAAATCAATAATAAAAAAAAAGCCCGCTACTCGCTGCTCCTAAAAAAGAAACAAAAGAGGTGTCCAGAAGCACGGTCAAATACGGGAGGAGAGATGTCCTGATACCCTCCTCTTGAAAGAGTTCAAGTCGTAGGCAGGAGGAAATACAGATGAAGGAAGATTGTTCCAGAGTATACCAGCGTGAGGGATGAAAGAGTAAAGATGCTGGTTAACTCTTGCATAAGGGGTTTGGACAGTATAGGGATGAGCATGAGTAGAAAGTCGTGTGCAGCGGGGCCGCGGGAGGGGGGGAGGCATGCAGTTAGCAAGTTCAGAAGAGCAGTCAGCGTGGAAATATCGATAGAAGATAGAAAGAGAGGCAACATTGCAGCGGAATTTAAGAGGTAGAAGACTATCAGTATGAGGAGGAGAGCTGATGAGACGAAGAGCCTTAGCCTCCACTCTGTTCAGAAGAGCTGTGTGAGTGGAGCCCCCCCACACATGAGATGCATACTCCATACGAGGGCGGACAAGGCCCCTGTATATGGACAGCAACTGTGCGGGGGAGAAGAACTGGCGGAGACGGTACAGAACGCCCAGCCTCGAGGAAGCTGATTTAGTAAGAGATGAGAGATGAAGTTTCCAGTTGAGATTTTGAGTTAAGGATAGACCGAGGATGTTTAGTGTTGAGGAAGGTGATAGCTGGGTGTTTTCAAAGAATAGGGGATAGTTGTTTGGAAGACTGTGTCGAGTGGATAGGTGGAGAAACTGTGTTTTTGAGGCGTTGAAGGACACCAGGTTCCTTTTGCCCCAATCGGAAATAATAGTAAGGTCTGAGGCTAAGCGTTCTGCAGCCTCCAGCCTTGAGTCGTTAGGTTCCTGTAGGGTGGGTCTTCTATTATAAGAAGTTGAGTAATGCAGAGTGGAATCATCGGCGTAGGAACGGATAGGACAGTTCGTTTTGGAAAGAAGATCATCAATGAACAACAGAAAAAGAGTGGGAGATAGGACAGAACCCTGTGGGACACCACTGTTAATAGATTTAGGGGAAGAACAGTGACCGTCTACCACAGCAGAAATAGAACGGTCAGAAAGGAAACTGGAGATAAAGGTACAGAGAGAAGGATAGAAACCGTAGGAGGGTAGTTTGGAAAGCAAAGATTTGTGCCAGACCCTATCAAAAGCTTTGGATATGTCCAGCGCAATAGCAAAGGTTTCACCGAAACGGCTAAGAGAGGATGACCAAGAGTCAGTTAAGAAGGCTAGGAGATCACCAGTAGAACGCCCCTTGCGGAACCCAAACTGGCGATCAGATAGAAGGTCAGAAGTGAAAAGGTGCTTTTGAATTTTCCGGTTAAGGATTGATTCAAAAGCTTTAGATAGACAAGAAAGTAAAGCTATAGGACGGTAGTTTGAGGGATTGGAGCGGTCACCCTTCTTAGGCACAGGCTGTATGAAGGCATACTTCCAGCAAGAAGGAAAGGTAGATATGTTGACAGGCAGAGGCGAAAGAGTTTGACCAGGCAGGGTGACAGCACGGAGGCACAGTTTTTAAGGACAATAGGAGGCACTCCATCAGGTCCATAAGCTGGGTTACGACGCGAGAAATGTCCCTAACCCAAACAGGAATAGAGGAGAGAGAAAAAATATGCTAAAGAAAAGAAAGGATAGGTATATAGGAGATTAAAAAGCGAAGAATTGGGGAGAGGAAGTTGACGAAGAAATAGACAAGGTAATGGAAGATAAGAAACAGAGAAGTACACGAGGCGGTGAAGACGATGATAAAGAAGGAAGGAAAGGACTGATAAGAAAGAAAAGGAAGAGAATAACAGGGAAAAGATACAAATAAGATAAAGGAAGGGCCAGGAAAAAAAGGAGATAATGAAGAGGAGGAGGAGAAGATGAGAAGGAGGGGAAAGGATGGGATAACAGGAGATAAGGAAGAAAAGGAAGTGAAATATAAAGAAAAAAAGAAGAAAGGAAAGAACGGGAGGGCGGGTTGGTGGGTTGGTTGCTGGGTAAGACGAGAAATACTGTCCCTAACCCAAACAGGAACAGGGAGAGATGAGAGAATTAAGATGATCAAAGAAGGAAGAGAGAGGAAAACAGAAGATAAGGAGGTGGGGAATACGAGAAAGGAAAATAGGATAGGGAAGAGAAGGAAGTGGAGAATAGAAGAAAGGAGATAGATGTAAAGAAGGAAGAAAGACAGGGGCTAGGATAATGGAGGATGAGGAAGAAATAAAAAGTGTAAACGGAGATAAAAGATAAGAAAGATAGGGAAGAGAAGTGAAAACGAGGGGGAAGAAGAAGATAAAGAAGAGAAGAAACAGAATAATGAGAAAGGAAAGGAAGTGAGGAAGAAGGGAGAGGGAGAAGATGATAAAGAAAGGAAGGGACAGGAAAACAGAAGATAAGGGAGGAGAGGAAGTAGAGAAGAGGGAAAGAAGGGAAGACTAAAAATGTTGCCCCACACCAAACAGGAAGAGGAGAGAAAAGATGATAAAGTAAGGAAGGGAGAGAAAAGCAGATAGTGGGGATTAGAAGAGGGGAAGAAGGGTAGGGGTGAGAAAGGAGGGGAAGAGATAGGAAGGAAGATGAACAAGAAAAGGAAGTGAATAATAGGGAATAGACAAAAACATGATAAAGAATGAGAGGAACAGGAAAAAAGAAGATAAGGAAGAGGAGGATGAGGAGGAGATTAGAAGAAAGAGATGAAGAAAAGGAAGTAGAAGAGAGAGAGAAAAGAGAGAGAGAGAGAGAGAGAGAGAGAGAGAGAGAGAGAGAGAGAGAGAGAGAGAGAGAGAGAGAAGAGGAGAGAGAGAGAGAGAGAGAGAGAGAGAGAGAGAGAGAGAGAGAGAGAGAGAGAGAGAGAGAGAGAGAGAGAGAGAGAGAGAGAGAGAGAGAGAGAGAGAGAGAGAGAGAGAACGAAGAAAAGAATAAAGATAGAAAGAGAGGAACAAGACAAAAGAAGATAAAGAAGAAGAGAGAAAAGTAGGAGAGAGAAGAGAGACAATATGATAAAAGAGAGAAACAGAACAATGGAAGATAAAAAAATAGAAGTGAAAACGAACAATGGGAAGGAAATGATAAAAGAAGGAAGGAGCAGAAAAACAAAACAAAAAATAAGAAAGAAAAGGAAAAGAGGAATAAAGGAGGGAAAGAAGGGAGGAAAGGAGTAGTGAAGGAGGGAAGGAAAAGAGAAAGAGAGAGAGAAAGGGAAAGAAGAAATGGATAAGAAGGAACAGGAAGGAAGGGATGGGATAGAGAGAATAGAATGGGGAAAGAAACAGAGGAATAAAGGGGTGGATAAGAGAGAAGAGAATGGGGGAATTAAGGAAGAAAGAATAAAAAGGAAGGAGGAAAGAAAGGGAGGAAAGAAAGGGTAGGTAAGAGAGGACAGGAGTGAATGGGGGAATTAAGGAAGAAAGAATAAATAGGAGGAGGAAAGAAAGGGAGGAAAGAAAGGGTAGGTAAGAGAGGACAGGAGTGAATGGGGGAATTAAGGAAGAAAGAATAAATAGGAGGAGGAAAGAAAGGGAGGAAAGAAGGGGTAGGTAAGAGAGGAGTAAATGGGGGAAGTAGGGAAAAGAGAAAATAAGGAAGGGGAGGAAGAAAGAGAAGGAGGAATTAAGGGGAGGAGGAGTAAGGGGGAGGGGAGGGAAAGGGAGGGGGGGGGGGGCAAAATCACAAGACTGTCAAATTTATTACAACACTTAAAGCAGTTTTGTTGATTTATTTTTTTCTTGCATATGTTATCTCTCATTATCCTCCTCCTCCTCCTCCTCCTCCTCTTCTTCCTCCTCTTCCTTCTTCTTCGTCATTCACCCTCTTATTCCCTCCTATTTATTTTTTTTACATTTATTTTTCTCTCCTTGACCATGAATTCTTCTTGTATCCTCCTCCTCCTCCTCCTCCTCCTCTTCCTCCTCCTGCTCCTCTTCCTTCTTCTAGGTTCTAGAAATAGAGAGACGCGGAGGCGTTATTGTATTCCGGGAGCCAAATTGGACGACATTACTTCAGCTGTCGATGCTGTCACGGAACTCGCAAAGGAAGACACAGTTTATCTGATTCACGCGGGGACAAATGACGTTCAGTCTACTCAAACTCAGGCCCTACTATCAAAATACCGTCAGGTCATTCGGCGTTACAAGACCAAGTCCCCTCACGTCGTTGTCTCTGGAATTCTACACAGAATCAGCGCTTACGCCGGCTTCAACAGCAAAGCGAGCAACATCAATACTAGTCTGAAGGAAATTTGTGACGACGAAGGCGTGGCGTTTACAAATGCCTGGCACCACTTCTTTGAGCGCCCAGACTTGTTTTGGAACGATGGACTACACCTGAATGAGGTTGGTTCGGCGCGTTTCGGGAGGCTTCTGGACGAGGCAGTGAAAAGCTTTTCGAAAAGCCTTTCAAAAAACGGCGGGCGAGGACGGGGCAAAGGCAGCCCTTGATCAACCAACCCGTAGCGTCGGTGCGACTCACAAGAAACTGTGTAACTAACGACGCCTCCGACAAGCGAACTGGTACAACTCGTCACGGCAAAAACAGGGGTCACATTTCTATCATGTACACAAATGCACGTAGTTTAATACCCAAAAAGGACGAAATTAGGGCGTATATTGCAACAGAGAAACCAGATGTGGTAGCCATCACAGAGACTTGGGCCAACTCTACACATCTAGAATCCGAACTGTCATTCCCTGGGTACGAAAGCTTCCACAAAAGTCGAAAGCACAAGAAAGGAGGAGTAGCAGTTTGCTACGTAAAAAGTACACTCCCTGCCATAAAAACAGACAAACAGGACGCAGAGAAATACGATTCTGTCTATGTGGAAATAACCGCAAATAACAAGAAACTAACACTTGCAACCGTATACAGGCCTCCGAAACAACAGGTAGCCGATGACACTGCCCTCTACGAAGAGATTCACTCTCTAACACAAAGCAGGGAAGCAATTATAATTGGAGACTTTAATTGACCAAACATTGACTGGGGACTGATGACTGGAGATCAAGAGGGTAACAGGCTTATAGAAATGGTGGAGGATTCGTTCCTCACTCAAGTTGTAACTCAACCAACAAGAGAAAACAATCTGCTGGATCTGGTATTAGTAAGCGACCCCGACCTCATTCGCGACTGTACAATTGGTGGGAAACTTAATGGGTGCGATCACCACTTAATCCGTTTTAATGTCAACATATGTCACAAACTCGTAGATACCAGATTACAAAAAAGGAAATTTCAACTTAGCCCGTGCGCTGCTTCCCCCTACGACCTGGGACCAACTTGACATCACCGATAATACAATCGACAACGCGTGGAACGTCTTCAAAGATAAGCTGTTGCAGGTAGAGAAGGCTACAGTGCCTACGAAATCCAGGCGAGTAAATGGGGCCGTAGATCCACCGTGGATGACCAGAGAAATAAAAAGGGCAGTAAACCTTAAAAAAGGAATTATAATTTGATGAAAGAGAATGCTACGGCCGAAGCCAGCACACAGTACCACAACAGCCTCAGAGTTTGTCGCAGCCTTATTCGGAGTAGCAAACGCAACTGTGAAAAGCAAACAGCGCGCGAAATCAAAACTAACTCCAAGAAATTCTTCACGTACATAAGATCGAAAGAGAAAGTAAAATCCAATATTGGTCCCCTGACAGACGAGACTGGATCTGTAACTCAGGACAGTAAACAGATGGCCAGAATCCTCAACGGTAACTTCGCATCCGTATTCACAGTCGAGGACATCGAAACCATTCCCGAGGGCCCTGACCCGCCGAGTGAGATCACGCCCCTGGAAACTGACTCAATATGCGACCAAGAAATAAAAAAGTACTTGGACAAACTCGACACGAATAAGTCAACGGGACCCGACAGTCTGTCCCCGCGGTTATTAAAAGAGCTTAAACAACAAATACTTCAATCACTCACTAACATATTCAACCGGTCAGTTCAGCTGAACAAGGTCCCGGAAGACTGGAAGATGGCGAACGTAACACCGATTTTCAAAAAAGGAGACAAAAGCGTTGCATTAAACTACAGGCCCATAAGTTTGACATCAGTGGCAGGAAAAATACTCGAAAAGATTATTAGAGACAAACTTGTTAAGTTTCTAGAAAACAATAATGTAATCTCCAACACCCAGATTGGCTTCAGAAACAAGCGCTCCTGCCTAACGAATTTATTAGACTTCTTCAAAGGTATATATAAGAACTGGGATGCCCACATCCCCAGTGATGTTATATACCTGGACTTTCAGAAAGCCTTCGATAAGGTACCGCACGAGCGACTCCTTAAGAAACTGCACTCGGCGGGCGTTGGAGCCAATCTGATCGCGTGGGTAAGAGATTGGCTCACCGACAGAAAACAACGAGTACTGCTCAACGGACAGCCTTCCGATTGGCTTCCAGTCACTAGTGGAATGCCTCAAGGGTCAGTGCTGGGACCCATCCTCTTTATCATATATATCAGTGACCTAGAATCAGGACTGAAATCCACAATATCGAAATTTGCAGGTGACACCAAGGTGGGTGGAGATGCCCTCACAAAGACCGACTGCGAAATCATTCAGAAAGACCTCAATCACATTATCGAATGGTCGGAAAAATGGGAAATGTCTTTTAATGTTTACAAATGCAAAGTCATGCACATTGGGTCCCAAAATAGTAACCGCACATACATCATGAATGGGAGACCTCTGCAGGCGATGCAGGAGGAAAAGGATCTTGGAGTCACTATCAGCAGTGACCTGAAACACGCGAATCACTGTAAAAAAGTATACAACAAAGCCAGCACTATGCTCGGGTTCATAGCGAGGAACTTCGAGTGTAAAACACCAGACGTGATGCTATCCT
>NC_066550.1:8386894-8591894 GCF_024679095.1 Eriocheir sinensis | reverse complement strand
AGTTGGACAAGCCATTAACTCGTAAAACTGGTTCATAGTTGTTTCGTAGGATCTGATATTGCTGGAACTAATCTCAAGGAATGGCCACGAATGGGATAGCTTTTTAAAGTATATATGCGTCAATTTTCTAAGATTATAAAGTGGGACAAGCCATTAACTCGTAAAACTGGTCCATAGAGGATCTGCTATTGCTGGAACTAATCTCAAAGAATGGCCAAGAACGGGATAGCTTATAAGTCTATATGCGTCCATTTCTAAAGATTATAAAGTTAGACAAGCCATTAACTCATAAAACCGGTCCATAGTGACTTCGTAAGGTCTGATATTGCTGGAACTAATCTCAAAGAAGCTTGTAAACATATAAGCGTCAGTTTCTAATACTAATAAATTGGATCCACTCAATAACCCGAAAAAGTGGTCCCTAGAAATTGCGTAGAGAACGGGATGTGGCTGACTGATATTGCTGGAACAAATCTAAATGGTCGTGTAGTGGGGGTTGACATGCCACTCATCACTGGGTAAAACATTGATGGAGAGGATGTGAGTGAAAGCTGTAGAAAGATGCGGATGTGCTGTTTTTCGTTTCTCCTACGGGCAAGGGGTAAGGCGAAGCGCGCAACAAGGAAGACAAGAAACGTCCCAATTTGCAGCCCGGACAAAAAGATAAAGACTAGTGGACCGGAAAGTAGATGCTAAAAAGTGATCGATTTGAGCAAGAGAGGCGCCTTAATAGTCTCCTCTTGAAAGAATTTGTTATAGTGTATCCAGCATTTTGAGAGAGAGAGAGAGAGAGAGAGAGAGAGAGAGAGAGAGAGAGAGAGAGAGAGAGAGAGAGAGAGAGAGAGAGAGAGAGAGAGAGAGAGAGAGAGAGAGAGAGAGAGAGACACACACACACACACACACACACACACACACACACACACACACACACACACACACACACTGGTTATTTTGACAAGGCTTACGTAGAGTTATTTTCATTACTATTTCCATCTTTTTTTTTTAATTTGAACATCTTACGAATAATCTGCAAAGTTTTCCCTTCTTTTTTATATAGTTTCTTCTTTATGTTGTGTTAATTTTTATGTAGCATTTTCTAAACTATTTTCCGCGGTTTTCTTTTCACGGTTTCCTTCTTTTTTTTTAATTTGCACATCTTAGAAAAAATACATTCTTCTTTTTTTTGTATTTTATGGAATCTGAATATGTATGTAGCGTTGTATACATTTTTCCTATTTTTCTTTTTGTTTGCTTTCCTTATTTTTCCAACTCTTAAAAATTCTAAATCTTAAAACTTTCTTCCTTTTATTTTTCTTGCCTTGTCATTTCTTAATATTTTAACTAACGTAAACATCTATCCCGAGTTTTGTTATTCTTCAGTGTTCCTAATGTAACCTTTTGTCTTTCTTTTCTAGTTTAACGTCTCGGAAAATACGTTCTTTCTCCTTTACTATATTTCCTCCTTTCTATAAACTAAACTGCCATGTCGAATTATATATATTCTTCGGCGTTTTTAATTTAACTTTTTGTTCTTCCTTTTCTAATTTGATGTTTCGGAAAGTGAGTTCTTCCCTTTTTATTAATTATCTTCTCTTTCTATAAACTAAACTTCTATACCAAGTTATATACATTCTTCAGCGATCTTCAATTCACCTTTTTCTTCTTTTTCTAATTTGAAGTCTGGGAAAAATCTATCAATTCTGCCGCCGTTATTTTTTTTTCTCCCTATTATCTAAACAGCTGTATCGAGTTATATATCGTCACCTTTATAAACAAACCGCCAGAGTCATTATTTTCTACTTTACAGGAAATCATAAAAGAACTGTCACTATCTCATTTGGCTTAAGATTTAGGCAGAAATGAAAAGGCCAATTCCAGAACACTCAAACCCTGAATGACGAAGGCAGCTAAACAGAAATGGGCGTCACATGTTGAAAAATTGATGTAGACAAAAACCTGGTAATCTCTGAAAAATGATTTAGGCGATTATTTTATGAGGGTGACGATATATTCTGCAACGTCCTTGAATTAATGTAACTAATTTTCTTCCTCTTCTAATTTGGAGTCTACGAAAAAATAATGTTCTTTCACCTTCATAATATTTTCACTTTACTGTAATGTAAAAACCACTCTTGATTTCACTCTTTTTCTCGTTTCACTTTTTCTAATTTGAAGTTGTTTTTTTTTCTCCCTATTATCTAAACAGCTGTGTCAAGGTATATGTATATTCTCCACCGTTCTTGAATTAATGTAACTAATTTTCTTCCTCTTCTAATTTGGAGTCTACGAAAAAATAATGTTCTTTCACCTTCATAATATTTTCACTTTTCTGTAATGTAAAAACCACTCTTGATTTCACTCTTTTTCTCGTTCCACTTTTTCTAATTTGAAGTTATTTTTTTTTCTCCCTATTATCTAAACAGCTGTGTCAAGGTATATGTATATTCTCCACCGTTCTTGAATTAATGTAACTAATTTTCCTCCTCTTCTAATTTGGAGTCTACGAAAAAATAATGTTCTTTCATCTTCATAATATTTTCACTTTTCTGTAATGTAAAAACCACTCTTGATTTCACTCTTTTTCTCGTTTCACTTTTTCTAATTTGAAGTGTTTTTTTTTTCTCCCTATTATCTAAACAGCTGTGTCAAGGTATATGTATATTCTCCACCGTTCTTGAATTAATGTAACTAATTTTCTTCCTCTTCTAATTTGGAGTCTACGAAAAAATAATGTTCTTTCACCTTCATAATATTTTCTTTTTTCTGTAATGTAAAAACCACTCTTGATTTCACTCTTTTTCTTCCATTTCAAAGTTCAATAGTCTGGAAAAAATATGTTCTCCCTCTTTTATTATTTTTTTTTCTCTGCAATCTAAACAGCTGTGTCGAGCGCTCTTCATTTAACTTGTTTTCTTCCATTTCAATTTTCAATAGTCTGGGAAAAAAAATATGTTCTCTCTTTTATTATTTTTTTTCTCTGCAATCTAAACAGCTGTATCGAGCGCTCTTCATTTAACTTTTTTCTTCCATTTCAAATTCGAATAGTCTGGGGAAAATATATGTTCTACCTCTTTTATTATTTTTTTTTTCTCTGCAATCTAAACAGTATCATATTTCCGCCTTTCTATTATCTAAACAACGCTCTTTATTTAACTTTTTTTCTTCCATTTCAAATTTCAATAGTCTGGGAAAAAAATATGTTCTCCCTCTTTTATTCTATTTTGTTTCCCTGCAATCTAAACAGTATCATTTTTCTGCCTTTCTATTATCTAAACAATGCTCTTTATTTAACTTTTTTTCTTCCATTTCAAATTTGTACAGTCTGGGGAAAAAATATGTTCTACCTCTTTTATTATTATTATTTTTCTCTGCAATCTAAACAGTATCATATTTCCGCCTTTCTATTATCTAAACAACGCTCTTTATTTAACTTTTATTCTTCCACTTCAAATTTCAATAGTCTGGGAAACCAATATGTTCTTCGTCTTTTAATCTTTTTTTCTCTGCCATCTAAACAGTATCATTTTTCTGCCATTCTATTATCTAAACAACGCTCTTTATTTAAATTTTATCCTTCCATTCCAAATTTCAATAGTCTGGGAAAAAAATATGTTCTTACTTCTATATTCTGTTTTTTTTTCATTACAATCTAAACAGTATCATTTTTCTGCCTTTCTATTATCTAAACAGCGCTCTTTATTTAACTTTTTTTCTTCCATTTCAAATTTGTACAGTCTGGGGACAAAATATGTTCTCCCTCTTTTATTCTATCTTTTTTCTCTGCAATCTAAACAGTATCATTTTTCTGCTTTTCTATTATCTAAACAGCGCTCTTTATTTAACTTTTTTTCTTCCATTTCAAATTTCAATAGTCTGGGAAAAAAAAATGTTCCCTCTCTTTTATTCTATCTTTTTTCTCTGTAATCTAAACAGTATCATTTTTCTGCCTTTCTATTATCTAAACAGCGCTCTTCATTTAACTTTTTTTCTTCCATTTCAAATTTCAATAGTCTGGGAAAAAAAATATGTTCTCTCTCTTTTATTCTATCTTTTTTCTCTGCAATCTAAACAGTATCATTTTTCTGCTTTTCTATTATCTAAACAGCGCTCTTCATTTAACTTGTTTTCTTCCATTTCAAATTTCAATAGTCTGGGGACAAAATATGTTCTCCCTCTTTTATTCTATTTGTTTCTCTGCAATCTAAACAGTATCATATTTCCGCCTTTCTATTATCTAAACAACGCTCTTTATTTAACTTTTATTCTTCCACTTCAAATTTCAATAGCCTTGGAAAAAATATGTTCTCCCTCTTTTATTCTATTTTGTTTCTCTGCAATCTAAACAGTATCATTTTTCTGCCTTTCTATTTCTAAACAACGCTCTTTATTTAACTTTTTTTCTTCCATTTCAAATTTCAATAGTCTGGGAAAAAAATATGTTCTCCCTCTTTTATTCTATTTTGTTTCTCTGCAATCTAAACAGTATCATTTTTCTGCTTTTCTATTATCTAAACAGCGCTCTTTATTTAACTTTTTTTCTTCCATTTCAAATTTCAATAGTCTGGGGGAAAAAATATTCTCTCTCATATATTACATTTTTTTTTTCTCTGCAATCTAAACAGCCATATCGAGCGCTGTTCATTTAACTATTTTTCTTCCATTTCAAATTTCAATAGTCTGGGGGAAAAAAAAATATTCTCTCTCATATATTACATTTTTTTTTTTTTTCTGCAATCTAAACAGCTGTATCGAGCGCTCTTCATTTAACTTTTTTTCTTCCATTTCAAATTTCAATAGTCTGGGGAAAAAAAAAATTATCTCTCATATATTACATTTTTTTTTCTTTTCTGCAATCTAAACAGCTGTATCGAGCGCTCTTCATTTAACTTTTTTTCTTCCATTTCAAATTTCAATAGTGTGGGGGAAAAAAAATATTCTCTCTCATATATTACATTTTTTTTTTTCTCTGCAATTTAAACAGCTGTATCGAGCGCTCTTCATTTAACTTTTTTTCTTCCATTTCAAATTTCAATAGTCTGGGGAAAAAAAAATATTCTCTCTCATATATTACTTTTTTTTTTCTCTGCAATTTAAACAGCTGTATCGAGCGCTCTTCATTTAACTTTTTTTCTTCCATTTCAAATTTCAATAATCTGGGAAAAAAATATTCTCTCTCATATATTACATTTTTTTTTTTCTCTTCAATCTAAACAGCTGTATCGAGCGCTCTTCATTTAACTTTTTTTCTTCCATTTCAAATTTCAATAGTGTGGGGGAAAAAAAATATTCTCTCTCATATATCACTTTTTTTTTCTCTTCAATCTAAACAGCTGTATCGAGCGCTCTTCATTTAACTTTTTTTTCTTCCATTTCAAATTTCAATAGTCTGGGGAAAAAAAAATATTCTCTCTCATATATTACATTTTTTTTTCTCTGCAATCTAAACAGCTGTATCGAGCGCTCTTCATTTAACTTTTTTTCTTCCATTCCAAATTTCAATAGTCTGGGGGAAAAAAAATATTCTCTCTCATATATTACATTTTTTTTTTTTCTGCAATCTAAACAGCTGTATCGAGCGCTCTTCATTTAACTTTTTTTCTTCCATTTCAAATTTCAATAGTCTGGGGGAAAAAAAAAATATTCTCTCTCATATATTACATTTTTTTTTTCTCTGCAATTTAAACAGCTGTGTCGCGTTGTTTACATCTACAACGTCCATCATACTATTTCCTCTCTCTCTTGGTCTGAACACCTGCCTCTCTACGCACTACATTCGCTTCACTTTTATCACTTTTCAAGCTCGCTACCTTCGTTCCGTTCATACAGATATTACACTGTACGAATTCCTAGGTTTATCATCTGTTCTTTTACCGCCATCCTAACATTTTTTTTCTTATTATTACTGCTTTTTATTCTTCCCAATTTATCTGTGCTACATTTGCTTCACTTGTATAACCTTTACGAACACGCTACCTTCGTTATTCCGCTAAATAGTACATTATACAAACATCTATTTTTATCATCCTAGCAATTTTCCTTCTTATTAGTTTATCTTTTTCTTATTTCATCTGTACTACATTTGGTTCACTTGTATAACTTTTCCGAACTCCCTACCTTCGTTTCCCTTCAAGTATTACACTGTACAAACTTCTATTTTTATCATCCTAGCAATTTTCCTTCTTCTTATTAGTTTATCTTTTTCTTATTTCATCTGTACTACATTTGGTTCACTTGTATAACTTTTCCGAACTCCCTATCTTCGTTTCCCTTCAAGTATTACACTGTACAAACTTCTATTTTTATCATCTGTTCCTTTACCGCCATCCTAACATTTTTTTCTTATTATTACTGCTTTTTATTCTTCAAAATTTCTCTATGCTACATTTGCTTCACTTTTATTACCTTTACGAACTCGCTACCTTCGTTATTCCGCTAAATATTACGTTATACAAACTCCTGCTTTCATCAACTTCATATCTACTATTCTCATCATTACTATTTTTATTTACCATTTCCTCCCTCTCTCTCTCTCTCTCTCTCTCTCTCTCTCTCTCTCTCTCTCTCTCTCTCTCTCTCTCTCTCTCTCTGTCCGTTCTCTTCTAATTTTTATTTTTATTATGTCTTTATTTACTATTTTTTCTCCTAATTCCTATATCTCTTTCTATCTGTCTGTCTTTCTCCGTGTAAGTCTGTAAGTCATTGGAGTGTCTGTCTGTCTGTTTTTGTCTCTCTGTCTGGCGTTGCTATTATCATTTTTAACGTGAATAGTGTCATTGTAATTTTTGGTATTATTAATGCAGAAATCTTAACTTCAACCCAAACGCAATTTTCTCTTTTCATTGTTTTCTTATTATTCTCCTGATTCGTCTGTCTCTGTTGTTGTTGTTTTTTGCGTTTTTTTCTGTTCGTTATTTGAGTGTGTTTCTGTTTCTGTGTCTGGCTGTCGTCTGAGGGTTTTTTTTCCTCTCTCTCTCTCTCTCTCTCTCTCTCTCTCTCTCTCTCTCTCTCTCTCTCTCTCTCTCTCTCTCTCTCTCTTAACTTCAACCCAAACGCAATTTTCTCTTTTCATTGTTTTCTTATTATTCTCCTAATTCGTCTGTCTCTGTTTTTTTTTTTTTTTGCGTTTTTTTCTGTTCGTTATTTGAGTGTGTTTCTGTTTCTGTGTCTGGCTGTCGTCTGAGGTTTTTTTTTCCTCTCTCTCTCTCTCTCTCTCTCTCTCTCTCTCTCTCTCTCTCTCTCTCTCTCTCTCTCTCTCTCTCTCTCTCTCTCTCTCTCACGTACATCTATTTTTTGCATGATATAAAACGCAAAATACAAAAATCAAATGCCAACGCAACCTTCATTTTTACTCTTCACTCATTTTAAAATCACCTCAAAAAATAAAAGTGGGAAATAGAGCAACCGGAAGAAACTTGAGATACTAACTAAACAGGAAACATACGAAACTCCACGAAGTCTTTTACCTGTCTGTGCGTTCAAAAGGCTAATTAGTTCCATATTCTCAAACACACACACACACACACACACACACACACACACACACACACAGACATTTGGTAAGGCTTTCATAGAGGTTTCTGTGTTAGGATTTCCATGGGTAGTTTGATGAGCCTAGTGATAGTTTGTCAAGGCTTCGTGTGTTAGTATTTCCATGGGTAGTTTCATGAACCTAGGGATAGTCTGACAAGGCTTTCGTAAAGGTTGTGTTGGTATTTCCATGGGTAGTATTTCCATGGGTAGTTTATGAGCCTAGTGATAGTTCGACAAAGCTTTCGTAGAGGCTGTGTTAGTATTTCCATGGGTAGTGTTATGAACCTAGTGATAGTTTGACAAGGCTTTCATAGAGGTTGTTGTGTTAGTATTTCCATGGGTAGTGTTACGAGTCTAGTGATAGTATGACAATGTTTTCATAGAGGTTGTTGTGTTAGTATTTCCTTGGGTAGTGTTATGAGCCTAGTGATAGTTTGACAAGGCTTTCGTAAAGGTTGTGTTAGTATTTCCATGGGTACTGTTACGAGTCTAGTGATAGTATGACAATGTTTTCGTAGAGGTTGTTGTGTTAGTATTTCCTTGGGTAGTGTTATGAGCCTAGGGATAGTCTGACAAGGCTTTCGTAGAGGTTGTGTTAGTATTTCCATGAGTAGTAAGCTTTCGTAGAGGCTGTGTTACTATTTCCATGGGCAATTTTGTGAGCTTAGTGATAAAGACTTTCGTAGAGGTTAAGTTAGTATTTCCATGAGTAGTTATGAGCATGTTATAGTGTGACAAGGCATCTGCACCATGAACGTAAAAAGTAACTCATGAAAATCCGACTAATCTCCTTTGTGGCACTGGGAAATAGATGTTGGGGGTGTCGAATGCGTCTGGGAATAGGAGACTGAAAATATCGATAAATACTGACGTGTACGATAGTCGATAGTCATTACGAATGCTAAATACGAGAATCACTTACCGGGTTTTTTTTTGGTTTTTTTATTCAGGTGTTTGACGTCATCACCGCGGCCAATACCACCTTCGTACCTGGGGAAAAAAAAATAGTGAAAGTAATACAAGTTTGAACGAATGCGAGGATGTGAACGAAAGTTGGTATGTGTGTGTGTGTGTGTGTGTGTGTGTGTGTGTGTGTGTGTGTGTGTAGACTTCGTTAATAGGTAAAGATAAGCTGCGTGTGGCCTCAGTGCTCAACTCCGACACATTGGCTATGATAAATAATGAAGAAAAAAAGAAACTATGGATGCGTTAGCCTATTATTATTTTGTTGTTCGTTTTTATCTCGTACCGTAAAAACAGCAAAGATAAGAGACTGCAATACTTCGTTCATATAAGAGATAAAAAAAAATATAAAAACTACGGATGTGTTACTATGGTACTGTTACGTTTTTAGTATTATCATATCGTAAAAACAACAAGGAACAGAATGCACACTAAAATACAATCACAACACACCTAACAACTATATATACAGTCTACTAAAAATCTACTCGTAACACCTCAGCCAGCCAGTTCGAACCCGCTAGGAACATTATATTCCCGAACACTACCCGCCTCGTCACCAGTCCTCTTTTCCTCCTTCCTCTGCGTCGTAAA
Organism: Eriocheir sinensis; assembly: GCF_024679095.1. Lineage (NCBI taxonomy): Eukaryota > Metazoa > Arthropoda > Malacostraca > Decapoda > Varunidae > Eriocheir > Eriocheir sinensis. Next base: position 8,582,807 of record NC_066550.1, on the reverse strand, counting down.
CCATAACTAAGGTCTTCATATTTGGGGGCGGTCAGGATGTCTTTACTGCATAACATAGATTGATAAGGGAGAGAGGGCTATGGGAAGGGTACGGCCAGGCAGATGACCATATAGCTGGGTCGTGTATGCCCCGCCACGGAGGCACACGACTTTCTACTCATGCACATCCCTTTACTGTCCAAAGCCCTTACACACGAGTTAACCAGCATTTTCACTTTTTCATCCCTCTACATTCCCGAACACTACCCGCCTCGTCACCTCTCCTCTTTTCCTCCTTCCTCTGCGTCATAAACCATAAATAAGGTCTTCATATTTGGGGGCGGTCAGGATGTCTTTACTGCATAACATAGATTGATAAGGGAGAGAGGGCGATGGGAAAGGGTACGGGCAGGAAGAATATATAGCTGGGTCGTGTGTATGCCCCGCCACGGAGGCTTACGGCTGCATTTGACGGTCACTCACCCTCTGCTTGCTTACAGAGGAAAAGGCGTTAATAATGAGACACGGACCTGCTGGGGCGGAGGACGACAAGTATGTGTGTATCTATTTACCTACATTCATGTTGTCATACATAGATAGATACAGATATATAAAAATAAAAAAAATACAGCAAAGGAAACAGCTCAAGGGGAAAAAAAAAGGAAACAATAATCACTGCTCCTCTAAAAAAAAAAGTTCAGAGCAGTGTCCGAAACATTGCAGTAAAGCTAAGATAAATCGACCAGAAAGGAAATGCAGATAAAACTACAGGGAAAGGATTAGAAACTGTAGTCGTATTAGTAAAGTTATGTGGCTAGTTTGGCTTTTTAACCCTCTCGCGCACCGTGACGCCATTGGAGTGTAAAAAATTTTAGGGCCAAAGTTCACCGTTACGCCACTGGCGTTAATTTGAACAAAAATATTACTTTTAAGCCGTCCGCTGCGACTGGCACGGATTTGACTTTCACTGGGTTGGTTTTTTTTTTACAGCAAAGGAGTCAGTTCAAGGAAAAAAAAAACGCTACTCACTGCTCCTGAAAAGATTTCAGAGGAGTGGCCGAAAGATAGGTCAATTTCGGGAGGAGAGGTGTCCCGATACCCTCTTCTTGAAAGAGTTCAAGTCGTAGGCAGGAGGAAATCCAGATGAAGGAAAATTGTTCCAGAGTTTACCAGCGTGAGGGATGAAAAAGTGAAAATGCTGGTTAACTCGTGCGTAAGGGATTTGGACAGTAAAGGGATGAGCTTGAGTAGAAAATCGTGTGCGGCGAGGCTGCGGGAGGGGGGGAGGCATGCAGTTAGCAAGTTCAGAAGAGCCTGGTAGCCTGGTAATATAGCCTGGTTATATAGGTCTTTCTCTGCCTCTGTGGTGCATAGTGGAGTGTTTCCCATGTGGTACTGGTATGCTGGACTTTACATTTTTCTTCATTGAATTGTAGCAGCCACTTTTTGTTCCATTCCTGTACCTTGGTGATGTCTTTTGGTAGGAAATTCACAGTCAAGGCCGGTTAGTTCCATTTTTAAGACGGAGTTTGAAAGTTTACATAAAACAAATCAACAAAACCAACTAACCACGGCTTGAAAACGGGTCAGACAGACAAGTCAACCACAGTGATGATGATGAAGACTAACACGACGTCTAAAATATCAGGCGAAAGACACGAGCGAGGGAGGGAAGGTGAAGGTGAAGATGAGCAGACGAAACTACGAAAAAAAGAAAAGATCAGTATTTCCTCCCCTCACCACCAGACGGAGAAAGTGCAATGAACATGACAGCACTTAAGAACAACACATTAGGAAGAAAATACTTTATCTATGACACCAAGACCCCGAGACACTCCCTGGCATTAATTGACGAGGAAAGCGCCGAATACCAGCTAGCACTCCAAATTTCCGAAATCTCCATTGGTGAGAAAACGCATAGGCTACCTCCATGAGAAAACGTGATGGGTGGCTTTCTCAAATTACGCCTCGCCATTTAACTAAACAAACCTAAACTAGAATATAAACAAGGAAAGAGATGAATAAAAATAATGACAAATAAAAGAGAAATCTTGATTGATTGATTGATAATTTATTGTTGAAGGTAAACAACAAGGGAGAAAGGAGGAGAATGATGATAAAATGTGAGGTAACGATGACTTACTAAAATTGCTCATTGCCACTTCACGAGACAGACAACAATGCGAAACTAGAAAACAAGACAAGGAAACAGGAATAACAAAAAAATAAGGAAGAAAACGGCAAAATCTCGAATGATGATAAAATGGGCGGTAACGATGACTTTCTTAAATTGCTCATTGCCACTTAATTAACGAAAAAAAACAAGGAAACATAAATAACTAAAAAATAAGGAAGAAAATGGCAAAATCTCGAATGATATAAAATGGGCGATAACGATGACTTTCTTAAATTACTCATTGCCACTTAATGAGACAGATATCCCACAAAAAAAACAAGAAATTCAGCGAAACGAATAAATAATAAGATAAAAAATAACATCGCATAATCTAACGAAACACAGGGGGCAGATGTTCAAACGGTCGCAGCGGCCACCACGACCATCGTAGCGCTAAGATTATCGTAACCCTCTCGTAACTCGCCTAAAGTGGCTATTACACTGGGCAAATTTTCCGTGGATCTTCAGTCAAACCACGATTTCCGCTAGCGTGATTCTCATTTGTTTCTTGTTATTGCTGCTGATGATGATGGTGAGTAATACCGTCTTCCTTTGGTGAAATCTACCGTAGCTTTGGAAGATCGTGGACACGTCAGAAAACCACGGAAATATAAGAACCACGCTAGCGGAAATCGTGGTTTGACTGAAGATCCACGGAAAATTTGCCCAGTGTAATAGCCCCTTAAGGTGTATGTATGCAAGAGTTAACCAGCATCTTCACTCTTTCATCCCTCACGCTGGTAAACTCTGGAACAATCTTCCTTCATATGTATTTCCTCCTGCCTGCGACTTGAACTCTTTCAAGAGGAGGGTATCAGGACACCTCTCCTCCCGAAATTGACCTTTCTTTCAGCCACCTCTTTTGATTCTTTTTTGGGGAGCAGCGAGTAGCGGGCTTTTTTATTATTGTTTCCTTTTTTGTGCCCTTGAGCTGTCTCCTTTGTTGTCAAAAAAAAAATAATAAAAAAAATCATCACATTAATAAACAGGGTAGTCCCTAAAAAGAAATAAATATGTCATTGAACAAAATAAGAAAATAAATGGCACGGTGAAAATAGGGTATAGCTATATTTCTTAAACCTAAAAAAATAAATAAATATGTCATTAAGCAAAATAGGAAAACAGAACTGTGGAAAATAATAGGGTACTCCTTAAAAATAAGTAAATTTGGTATTGAGCAAAATGAGAAAAGAAATGTCACTTACCATGTCCACTTTTCAGCACTTCTCACTGTTCTCAGCTGGGGAGTTCTTGCCTTACTTATAACACTGACGCCTCGGACATGAAAATGCATATATTTGTTAGAGTTTACACGGTGCAATATGATTGGCTAACACTCTCAAAGGCTGATACACTTCTTCTGACTGGCTAAACGACAGTCAGCTGCGTTCCATTCATCTCTCTCTCTCTCTCTCTCTCTCTCTCTCTCTCTCTCTCTCTCTCTCTTAAACACACACACACACACACACACACACACACACACACAAGGAAAAAAATCGTATCACGTTACTATATTGTTGAGGAAAAAAATATTGTTGAGAGATAAGTGCAAACACGGAGATAGGCTATTAAATTAAAGTAAAAAGTGTGTGTGTGTGTGTGTGGGGGGGGGGGAGGGAAGGCTCCGATGTGTCTTGTCAGGAGCAACTCTCGAGGTTTGTTTTCTGAAGGCCTAAAGCTGGTTACGTTTTTTTTAATGAAATCTTACTCGGTTACACTGAATTAAGGGTCTCCACAAAAGACTTCAAAACAGCTAAGTACTGTGAGTAGGCTACTGAGTGCACGTATAAACTGTCAACATGGGGGCGTGGCTTGGGCAGGCGAGGGGGCGGAGCTTCGGCCGCCGAGACGAGATGCCAACTAGTCAGTTTCCTTCCGCTCCACATGCAACGCCTCACTTTATAACCTTGACAAAACTATAAAATAACAAGAAAATATAACTCCAAAAATTATTCATAGCACCGAACCGGTTCCTCCCTGACTGAGGCAAGGGGACAATAAAATAAAGGATATAAATAAATAAATAGGCCGTATTAACTGTATGGGAAATAATAATAATAATAATAATAATAAAAATGATAAAACAACATTAGCATCTATATTTTATTTTAATTCATTGGAGTAACGTCACGATATAACACAAAAATCAGCCATAAATCAAACCAAGAAGACTAAAATATATATAAAAAGAAGTCTCCTTGGGCTAAACTCCTCCATACTACATGTTCCTCCCTTCTCCCTTGTTGTTTACCTGCAACAATAAACTATCAATCAATCAATCAATCAATCAATCAATCAATCACAAATACCCAGACGACGACCAACTATAATTTTAAGCCCTCGACCAGACATAATAGTGAGCCGTTAGAAAGGTTTAACACACCCCTTCATAAAAAAAACACTTGGTTGAAAGCTGAAAACGAAGAGAAGAAAGAATAAAAGACTACAAAGTAAGGAAGAAGAAAGTGAAAAGACATGAGAACCGATAGAAAACGAGAGGTCCAAAGAAGAGGAAGAAGAGGAGGAAGAAGAGGAGGAAGAACACCCAGACCAGGACCAGACATACAGAATAGTGAGCCGTTAGAAAGACTTATCACACGCCTTCATAAAAAAACACTTGGTTGAAAGCTGAAAACGAAGAGAAGAAAGGAATAAAGGACTACAAAGGAAGGAAGAAGAAAGTGAAAAGACATGAGAAGCGATAGAAAACGAGAAGTCCAAAGAAGAGGAAGAGGAAGAACACCCACACCCAGACCAAGACCAAAAGGAGGCACCTGTACAGCAAGAGCAAGAGCAAGGGAGCAGACGGTTTCAGGAGCAGACGAAAACACCTCAGTCTCCCCTTTTCTTCGCCCCCCCAGCAAGGCACCAACAGCCCCACACGCCCTCCCGCGCCCCTCACGACCCAGCCACGCCCATCTGACCTGACCTGACGTGCGTGCAAGGCCAGGTAAGGGTCAGTGAAGGTCAATGGGATAGGTCACATAGCGGTCAGGATTTTTTTTTATTATTTTTTTGTGTGTGTTTTGTGTGTTTTTTAGGGGTATGTTTTGTTTTTCAGTGTAAGTATATGATTAAGGGTGTTTTTTTATTATTTTTTTTAGTATATTGAATTAGAAGTTTGTGTACGTGTGTGTGTGTGTGTGTGTGTGTGTGTGTGTGTGTGTGTGTGTGTTTAAGGTATATATTCCATTATCAAATCCAGAAGAATATGATTAAATCTATTTTTTATGATTTTTTGTATATATTGAAAGAGTAAGAGTGATGCAGCAAAAAATAGCTATATTATGTAACCCCAAAGTGTCAATGATTAAGGAATGGATGTGGTCTAGCTATTCTGTGCAGTATTTTCTTTATTTTATTTTTAAGTATATGGAAACTGCAGATGTGAGCTAACAACAAAAAGGTATATAGTATGTAACTCCAAAGTGTGAATGATTAGGGTGTGGTCTATTTTTTTCTATATATATCTGTCCAGTATTCTTTATTATTATTTTTTTAGTATATGGAAACTGCAAATATGTGATGTAGTAAAAAATAGCTCAATATAATTTAAATATATAACCCCAAAGTATGAAGGGGTGGAGAGGAGAGGAGATGGAAGAGGAAAGCAGAGAGAGAGGGGAAGGAAAGGGAGAGGGAAGGAGAGGAGAGGATGAAATGGAAATGGTGTCTATATAGTTTCTCTCCCAATATATTTTTTTTGTGCAGGATCCTTTCTCATTAATAAAATACTCTAAAACAATACAAACAAACCTCAAATACTAACAAAAAAAAGCTAAATATTATATAACTCCAAAATGAAATGGAAATGGTGTCTATATAGTTTCTCTCCCAATATATTTTTTTGCCCAGGATCCTTTCTCATCAATAAAATGCTCTGAAACAATACAAACAAACCTCAAATACTAATAAAAAAGCTAACTATTATGTAACTCCAAAGTGTAAATGCAAATGTTGTTTAGTTTCTCTAAATATATTTTTGTGCAGTATCCTCTCATCAATAAAATACTCTGAAACAATATAAGCAAACCTCAAATACTAACAAAAAAAAACTAAATATTAAGTAATTCCAAAGTGTAAATGACGAGGTAATTATGCCCCTCTATTTCTCTATATATTTTCTACTAAATTCTCCCTCACCTACTAATATATAACACACACTAGAACATAATCAAAACTGCATATACTACCCTTTTTTAACATTTTAGAGGTTTGGCAGAGTCCCCCATGAAAAAGGTAAAGTTAGGGGTATGCGATATAGCTGTACATGGCCTCAGTGCTCATCTCTGTCACCTTATCCCAGTCTAACATCCAGGTTATCAAAGTTACCCCTGTTTGCATTCATATTTTCTCTGTCTGCTTCCGTTGCTTCATATTCTACTTTTACTACAACTTCTTTCCTTCCTATTCTTCCTTTCATCTCTTATTGCCCATTCATTCCCTTCCCTCCTATCTTCCTGTCACTCCGTTTCTTCATTTCTGTTCATATTTTCCCTTGTCCTGGTAGCAGCGACGGGCCAAATTTGTGGCTTTACCGTGTACCAGCGACAGGCCAAATTTGTGGCTTTACCGTGTACCAGCGACAGGCCAAATAGATGATGCATAAGCTGATCACAAATGCTTTGATATATATTATGAAATGGTTTGTGTGAGTGATGATTTTTTTCTCATTTTTCTCGCTTAGAGGAGCCTTTAAGAAACATGACCCCTGCAGCTACTGGGTTAATGTACTTTTTTCCTTCCTCTTTCTCCCTTCCTCTTTTATTACTCATTTCCTTTCCTTCCTCATTCCCCTCCTGTTCTGTCTGTCTTATCTTTCATTTCTATTCATATTTTACCTATTCCTTTATTTACTTCCTTATTCCACCATTACTGTGACCCCTTTCCTTCCTATTTCTCCCTTCCTCCTCTTTTATTTCCCATTCCTTCATTTCCCTTCTATCTTCCTGTTATGTGTTTCTTAATTTTTATTCGTAATTCCCAAGTCTCCTTATCCATTTTTTTATTCTACTTACCCTTCAACTTTTCCTTCCTATTTCTTCCTTCCTCTCTTTGACTGCCCATCTTCCTTCCTTCCTATCTTCCTGTTATGTGTTTATTAATTTATATTCATATTTCCCTTTCTTACCCTTCAACTTCTTCCCATTCTTCCTTCCTCTCTTTTATATTGCCAATAACTTCTCTTCATATTATCTTCCTGTTTTATCTGTTTCTTTATCTCCATTCCTTTTTTCCTATCATTACATCCTTATTTCATTACACTGCAATTCTTTTTCCTTCCTATTTCTTCCTTCTTCTCTTTTATATAGCCAATAACTTCTCTTCATATTGTCTTCCTGTTCTATCTGTTTCTTCATCTCCATTCCTTTTTTCCTATCATTACATCATTATTTCATTATACTGCAATTCCTTTTCCTTCCTATTTCTTCCTTTTTTTTTACCCATTCCCTTCCTATCTTCCTATTATATTCCTTGCCATGTCACCCTATTTCTTTATCTTCACATATACATCACAATTAACTCTCCATCTCTCTTCTCTTTCTTTCATTTACCATCAGTAACAAAACTTTTTCCATACAAGATTTCTCAAGCTACAACTCTTCCACTCTATGCCTCTCCCCCATTTAGCACATTTTTACCCTCATATACATTTCTATGAGTCACATATCTATACTATTTCCTACATTCATTTCCTTCTCTTCATCCTCCCTTCATATTTTTACCCTTGCATGTGTTTCTATAAGTTACAGATCATATTTCCCCCACGCAATCCCTTCCATTCCTCTATTTTTTATCTTCTCACATGTTTTGATAAGTTACAATCATATTTCCATCTTTTTATCCTCCCTTCCCCTCCCCTATTTACCTTCTCATGTGTTTCTATAAGTCACAGATCATATTTCCTACATTCATATCCTTCTCTCCATTCTATATTACATTTCCTTTCCTCTAAGTATGATGTGGAAGGGTAAGACAAGGTTGGCATGAGTCTGCGTTCCATATTTTAATCCTCTCTTAGGGCCTATTCACACACCCCTCTTATATAACTGTATAGTGTGTCTCTCTCTCTCTCTCTCTCTCTCTCTCTCTCTCTCTCTCTCTCTCTCTCTCTCTCTCTCTCTCTCTCTCTCTCTCTCTCTCTCTCTCTCTCTCTCTCTCTCTCTCTCTCTCTCTCCCCATTCTGCTTAATCATAAGAACGTAAGATCATAAGGAGTTTGCAAGAGGCCTAATAACTTACAAAGGGCAGCTCCAGCAAACCTAACCCCACCTAACCTCACTATCCATTAACTTATCTAACCTTTTCTTGAACGTATCGATCATATTGGCACTCACAACATGACTTCTTCTTTCGGCTGCTCCCATCAGGGGTCGCCACAGCGGATCATTCTTCTCCACTGTGCTCTACATGATCACCAAAAGCTATTCCACTCATCCACTAATAAGTTAACTTTTTTTTTATTTTTTTTTTTACAGCAAGGGAGGCATTTCAGGGGCAAAAAACAAAACAAAAGACAAATAAAAACCCACTAGATGCTGTGTCAATAAAAGTAAAAGAACGAAAATCCAAAAGAGAGACCAATTTTATAAGTCGTCTTGATACTTTCCTCTTGCTTAGGTCCTTGTTGAATCTGAATTTATCCAACTTAAACCCATTGCTACACATCTTACCCGGCTCGCTTACCAATCCATGCTTAGGCCCTCACTGAATCTGAATTTATATAACTTAAACCCAGTGCTACATGTCCTACCATGCTCCCCAACTACAGGTAACTCTCGATTTACGCGAGTATTGTGTCCTTGAAGAGGTCGCGTAAATCAAAAACAATGTAAATCAAACAAGAGGTAGCTTTCTATCGAAAAATAAATATTCACTTCATTCAGTGGAGAGAGAGAGAGAATATCCATATCACCGAGATATCCACTCAGGCACTCAGTCTCAGCCTCACTCGTGTGAGGAAGAAATGAGGGACACCATGAGCGACTGGCTAGTATTGGTACCGGTACCGAGCAGTCTGGTACCGGTACATTACAGTATAGCTGGGACTGTTAGCACCGGTACTGGTACTGGTACCTGCCCATCCCTATTGTTGAGTAGCGTGGCAGCGTGGGGACTGTATTGTTGTTCAAGTGGTGCGCGGAAAGAACTGAGCTCAGCTGTGTGGCCGCGGCGCCGTGTGAGTCCAGTTGCATGAGACATCTGGTGGCCAGTCCATAAAATATCATGTATAAGAGAAAAAAACGTGTAAATTAAACATTTATTTGGATTTTGGACCCCGCGTTATTTAAAAAACACGTAAACCAAACTCGCGTAAATCGAGAGTTACCTGTACCACAAACTTACTGACGTCACTTATTAAAGCCCTTCATCCACATACAAACTTCATTCATCACCGCACTCCCTTCGCCTTTGTAGAAAATGCATATCTTACACATTTAAGCCCGTCATTATACAGAAAGCTTCTCGACACATGATTCAAATATGTCATCCTCCACAGCGGGGATTCTGACATGCTCAGTCTATTAAGGGACCAGAACTGTAGGTCATAGTTGAAACGAGGCCTGAGTAGCACCAAATATAACCTGGGGATGATGTCAACACTTCTATTGCACGGCGCTACGTGAAAAGATACAAAATATCCTGTTTACTCAATGCCTGGCTTGGATGACTTGGCTGCTTGAATTAGGGCAAAGACCCCTAAATCCCCTACTTTTCATTTACTCCTGCTCAGGGGAATACTGTTTAAAGAATAACTATGACTTTTCCCTCATTTTTCTCCCATTTCCTATGTCCTTTCTTGTACTGGTGGCTTGAATCAGAGTTCACTAAGACTCCTAAATCCCTCTTTCTCATCTAGTCCTGCTTAGGGGAATATTGTTTAAAGAAAAACTATGTGACCTTTCCTTCCTTTTTCTCCCATTTCCTACGTCCTTTCATGTACTGGTGTCTTGAATCAGGGCTCACTAAGACTCCTAAATCCCTCCCTCACATATCTAGTCCTGTTTAGGGGTATATTGTATAAAGAAAGAAGGAAAGAAAGAAAGAACTATGCACTTTTTCCTTCCTTTTTCTCCTACTTCCTACGTCCTTTCTTGTACTGGTGTCTTGAATCAGGGCTCACTAAGACTCCTAAATCCCTCCCTCACATATCTAGTCCTGTTTAGGGGAATATTGTATAAAGAATAACTATGTGTCTTTTCCTTCCTTTTTCTCTTATTTCCTACTTCCTTTCTTGAATCAGGGCTCACTAAGACTCCTAAATCCCTCTTTCTCATCTAGTCATGCTTAGAGGAATATTGTTTAAAGGATAACTATGTGTCTTTTCCTTCCTTTTTCTCCCATTTCCTTCTTCCTCTCTTGAATCAGGGCTCACTAAGACTCCTAAATCCCTCCCTCACATATCTAGTCCTGTTTAGGGGAATATTGTATAAAGAATAACTATGTGTCTTTTCCTTCCTTTTTCTCCCATTTCCTTCTTCCTCTCTTGAATCAGGGCTCACTAAGACTCCTAAATCCCTCTTTCTCATCTAGTCCTGCTTAGGGGAATATTGTTTAAAGAATAACTATGTGTCTTTTCCTTCCTTTTTCTCCCATATCCTTCTTCCTCTCTTGAATCAGGGCTCACTAAGACTCCTAAATCCCTCTTTCTCATCTAGTCCTGCTTAGGGGAATATTGTATAAAGAATAACTATGTGTCTTTTCCTTCCTTTTTCTCCCATATCCTTCTTCCTTTCTTGAATCAGGGCTCACTAAGACTCCTAAATCCCTCTTTCTCATCTAGTCCTGTTTAGGGGAATACTGTATAAAGAAAAACTGTGTCTTTTCCTTCCTTTTTCTCCCATTTCCTTCTTCCTTTCTTGAATCAGGGCTCACTAAGACTCCTAAATCCCTCTTTCTCATCTAGTCCTGCTTAGGGGAATATTGTTTAAAGAATAACTATGTGTCTTTTCCTTCCTTTTTCTCCCATTTCCTTCTTCCTTTCTTGAATCAGAGCTCACTAAGACTCCTAAATCCCTCTTTCTCATCTAGTCCTGTTTAGGGGAATATTGTATAAAGAATAACTATGTGTCTTTTCCTTCCTTTTTCTCCCATTTCCTTCTTCCTTTCTTGAATTAGGGCTCACTAAGACTCCTAAATCCCTCTTTCTCATCTAGTCCTGCTTAGGGGAATATTGTATAAAGAATAACTATGTGTCTTTTCCTTCCTTTTTCTCCCATTTCCTTCTTCCTTTCTTGAATTAGGGCTCACTAAGACTCCTAAATCCCTCTTTCTCATCTAGTCCTGCTTAGGGGAATATTGTATAAAGAATAACTATGTGTCTTTTCCTTCCTTTTTCTCCCATATCCTTCTTCCTCTCTTGAATCAGGGCTCACTAAGACTCCTAAATCCCTCTTTCTCATCTAGTCCTGCTTAGGGGAATATTGTTTAAAGAAAAACTATGTGTCTTTTCCTTCTTTTTTCTCCCATTTCCTTCTTCCTTTCTTGAATCAGGGCTCACTAAGACTCCTAAATCCCTCTTTCTCATCTAGTCCTGTTTAGGGGAATACTGTATAAAGAAAAACTGTGTCTTTTCCTTCCTTTTTCTCCCATTTCCTTTTTCCTTTCTTGAATCAGGGCTCACTTAGACTCCTAAATCCATCTTTCTCATCTAGTCCTGCTTAGGGGAATATTGTTTAAAGAATAACTATGTGTCTTTTCCTTCCAACTGTTTCCTTTCTCCTTATTTCCTTTCTTCCTACACTCAGAATGCTACACTTCTTGACACCAACCTCCACACTACCCTTATCGGTCCTTTCCTTCATTCTACTAATTTTCTTTCCTTCCACTTCTAGTTTGAGCATTCCAGGAAGAATCTACATACTAAGTTCTTCCTTCCTCCAATATTTTCCTTTATGTAATGGTCTACCTCTACTCTACCCAACTCTAATCTGCTACAATATCACCTCTAATCTCCCCCACTGCTCTACCCAAATCTATCCTTTCCCTCATTCTTTCTTTAACTTTCTTTCCTTTCATTCTTAATTTGAACATCCCTCAAAAAATCTCTTACTTTTTTTTATATTTTCGAACTTTTTTTCTTCTATTTCTAGTTTGTGCTGTCCAGGAAAAATATATCTTACTTCTTTATATATTTTTTCTAACTTTCTTTCCTTCCATTTCTAGTTTGAACATGACACAAAAAATCTCTCTCTCTCTCTCTCTCTCTCTCTCTCTCTCTCTCTCTCTCTCTCTCTCTCTCTCTCTCTCTCTCTCTCTCTCTCTCTCTCTATCTCTCTCTTCTTTATATATTTTCTAACTTTCTTTTCTTTCATTTCTAGTTTGTACAGTCCAGGAAATCTCTCTCTCTCTTCCTTCTTTATATATTTTCTAACTTTCTTTTCTTCCATTTCTAACTTGAATATCCCACAAAAAATCTCACTCTTCCTTTTTATATTTTCTAACTTTCTTTTCTTTCATTTCTAGTTTGAACAGTCCAGGAAATCTCTCTCTCTCTTCCTTCTTTATATATTTACTAACTTTCTTTCCTTACATTTCTAGTTTGTACACTCTAGGAAAAATCTACTCCATTCTTCCTTCTTATACTTTCTTTATGTAACAGCAGACAAGATGTTAATTATCTGTGCTTATCTTTCAGGGGATGAGTGACTCAGCAGGAACAGACCACCAGCAGCAGGACAACACAGAGGAGGAGGCGATGAGGGGTGCACGGAAGAGTGTGCTGATGCGCTTCACCTTCGTTAGGCAGTGAGTGTGTGTTATTCACCCCCACAGTCTGATCCCATGCTGGACTCGTGATCGCCAGCCAGTACACTACCAGAAATAGCTCTATTTTTTGGCTCAGAGGAGTGATCCATGGATACTGCTGGGACCTCACACTGCCCCCCATCCTCCTTGCTTAACCCGTCCGCTGCGATTGGCATGGAAAGTTTCGTTTAGTCGACGCAACATCTGTGGTCATGTGCTGGAGAGAGACAGAAGGGGGAAGGAATTATAGAAGGGAACAGATCCCTGGAGACGGGACACAACCCCCGATTAATACCTGGTACCCATTCACTGCCGGGTGGACAGGGGTGTAGGGTATCGGAAAAGCCGCCCAAATTTTTCCACTCCGCCCGGGAATCGAACCCGGGCGCGAATGGCATGGATTTGTCTTTCACTGGTAGCCTGGTAACATATAGTCCCAGGTCTTTCTCTGCCTCTGTGGTGGATAGTGGAGTGTTTCCCATGTGGTATTGGTATGCTGGATATCCCCTCCCAAGGTGCATGACTTTACAATTTTCTTCATTAAATTGTAGCAGCAACTTTTTGTTCCATTCCTGTGGCTTGGTGAGTGAGGTCTTCTTGTAGGAAATCCAGTCAAGGGGTTAAATTTTCTTCATTAAATTGTAGCAGCCACTTTTTGTTCCATTCCTGTGGCTTGGTGAGGTCTTTTTGTCAAGGGGTTAATCATATGTGTAAATCATTTTCCTTTCCTTTTCAGCGGCGAGACGCTGGCCAACAAGAACCGGTGCATACAGGGCCATGCAGACATACCGCTGTGTGAGAACGGGGAGCAGCAGGCCACCAGGGTAGGTCTATCTTTCCCTATGTAACCGGTATCAGTCAGGACATGTAGCCTCTGTGGTGCGGTGATTAACATGCCTAGCTATGAATACATGGGCCTCACCTAGCTGTTCATCCTCCCTTTCAGGCTGGTCAATAAATGGATAGCTGGGGAAACCTGGGGAAGGTAAACTGTGGTAACCTGGATGTCACGCTGGCCCTGTGTCCCGGGGTAATGGGTTAAATGGGCTCAAGGGACAGTGCAACAGAGATGAGCACTGAGGCCATGTGCAGCTTAGCATATACCCCAAACTTTATATTACCTGACTACATAAATAATAATAATAATAACAACTAACGAAATACATCAATACTACGTTATAAAAAGTGACTTACCTGACCTTCAACCATGAACGTGTTTGTATGTGCGTCCATGTGCGTGCAGGCTGGGGAGCGACTGAGGGATGTGCGCTTCACCCGTGTGTACGCCAGCGACCTGTGCCGGGCCGCCCACACCTGTCAGCTGATCGTGGCCCAGAACACCCGCCATCCACCACCCATCATCATCGACAAACGGCTCAGGGAGAGGGTGAGTGAGTGCGGGTGTGTGTGTGGGGGTGGGGGGGGGGGGGGGGTCTGGGGGGGAGGAGGAGAGATAAACATTAGGGCATTTCCTTCTCATTTATTTCACTTTTCCTTTTTATTTCTTTTTTTCCTTTCCTTCCTATTTCTGTATTTCTCCTCCTCTCCTTCCTGTCATTTCTTTGTGTGTGTTTTCATTCATTTCTTTTTTTTTCATTGATTTCTCTCCCATAACCAATTTTTTTCATTTATTTCATCTTTCCTTATTATTTCTTTTTCCTTTATTTCCTTCTCCTTTCCTTTTTATTTCTTTTTCCTTTATTTCCTTCTCCTTTCCTACCCATCCTTTCCTTGTGTGTGTTTTCCTCTATTCCTTTTTTTCATTGATTTCTCTCCCATAACCAATTATTTTCATTTATTTCACCTTTCCTTATTATTTCTTTTTCCTTTTTTCCTTATCCTTTCCTACCCATCCTTTCCTTGTGTGTGTTTTCCTCTATTCCTTTTTTCCATTGATTTCTCTCCCATAACCAATTCTTTTCATTTACTTCATCTTTCCTTATTATTTCTTTTTCCTTTTTTTCCTTATCCTTTCCTGCCAATCCTTTCCTTGTGTGTGTTTTCCTCTATTCCTTTTTTCCATTGATTTCTCTCCCATAACCAATTCTTTTCATTTGTTTCACCTTTCCTTATTATTTCTTTTTCCTTTTTTTCCTTATCCCTTCCTGCCAATCCTTTCCTTGTGTGTGTTTTCCTCTATTCCTTTTTTTCATTGATTTCTCTCCCATAACCAATTCTTTTCATTTACTTCATCTTTCATTATTATTTCTTTTTCCTTTTTTTCCTTATCCTTTCCTACCCATCCTTTCCTTGTGTGTGTTTTCCTCTATTCCTTTTTTTCATTGATTTCTCTCCCATAACCAATTCTTTTCATTTACTTCATCTTTCCTTATTATTTCTTTTTCCTTTTTTTCCTTATCCTTTCCTGTCAATCCTTTCCTTGTGTGTGTTTTCCTCTATTCCTTTTTTTCCCCTGATTTCTCGCCCTTTTCTTCCCTTTCCTCCTATTCTATTTCCTTTCCTCTCCCATAACCAATTCTCATGATTTCACCTCCTTCCTATTATTTCCCTATTCTACCCCATTACTCCTCTTTCCTTGTCTTCCATTCCCCATTTTTTTATAGTTCCTCCTTAATCTTATTCTCTCCTGCTTATCATAATTTCTCTCCTTCCTTTATATTTATCTTCCTATCCTTTCCTTTATTCCTGTTTGCTTATCTTCCCTTTTTTGTATTTCCTCCTTAATCTCATTCTCTCCCTCTCCTGCTTATCATAATTTCTCTTCCTTTATATTTATCTTCCTGTCCTTTCCTTTATTCCTATTTACTTCCCTTCCCTTTTTCTCCTTTTCATAAGAATGCAAGGAGTCTGCAAAAAGAAGAGGAAGAGGAGGAGGAGAAGGAGGAGGAGAAGTAAAGGGCGGAGAAAGAAAAAGGAGGAGTGGGTGGAGAAAGACAAGGAAGAGGAGGAGGAGGAGAAAAGGGAGAAAAAATAAGAGGAGGAGGGTAAGGAGGGAGATATTTCCCTTCCCTTCCCTTTCCTCTCTCTTTATCTTCCATCTTTTCCTCCTTTCTATCTCCCAACCCTTTCCTCTTATTTTCTCCCGCACTTTCCTCATTTTTTATCTCTTCGCTTTCCGGTCGCCCCAATTTTGTTTTTCTTTACGTTTTCCTCATATTTATCTCCCTTCCATTTTGTCGCTCTTTACCTCCCTCTCTTCCTCTCCCTTTTTATTTACCTCTATTTCTCCCTTCCTTTCCTTTTCCTCTTTTTCATACTCTTTCCCTTTCGGAGGAGGAGGAGGCAGTGGAAAAGTTCAGGGCGTGGAAGAGGGCAATGGAGAGAAGAGGGCTGAGGGTGAACCTGGAAAAGACAAAGGTCGTGATATCTGGACAGGAGCCGATGATAAGAATGGAGAGTGGGAGATATCCGTGCGGTTGCTATGGAAGAGGGGTGAGAGAGAATTCGGTGTGGTGTGCAGGATGTGACGTGTTGATGGTGTAAGGGATGTGCGTAGAGGGTGTCGACTTCAGTTGTCCGACGTGTTGGAGGAGGACGGATAGAGGTGGATGTGAAGCAAGTGTGGATGGGTGAAGCCCCGATATAGAGGCAGTGGACAGCTTCTGCTACCTTGGGGATGCCATACGGTGTGAAGGAAGAGCAGATGCTGCAGTGAGAGGGAGGACAGCTTGTGCTTGGAAGAGCTGGAGGGAACTGGCAAGCTTATTAGTGAACCAGAATATCCCACTTGGCAGCAGAGCACAGGTGTACAGAGCGTGTGTGAGATCGGTGCTCCTGTATGGGGCAGACTTGGGGTATGACAAAACAGCTGGAATCACTATTGATGCGGTGTGATGTGAGAATGCTTAGATATTTGATGGCAGTCAGATGGCAAGATGGAATTTCAAATGAAGAAGTGGTGAGGAGGAGTGGCCTGGAGGGCCTGGAGGGGTTACTGAGTAAGACCAGATTAAGGTGGTTTGGACATGTGAGGAGGAGAGGAGAACACATCCTGAGACGAACACTGAACCTTGAGGCAGAGGGCAGAAGACCACCAGGAAGGCCAAGGAAGACGTGGAGAAGGGTGGTGGAGGAAGATATGAGGAGGCTGAACATCACGGAAGAAATGGCTATGGACCGGCAACAGTGGAGGAGGCTCATAGCCCGTCCAACCCCACCACAGGGAATAAATGGACGTTAAATGATGATGATGATGATGATTCCCTTTCCTTCTCTTTCTCCCTTTTTGCCTCCCTTCCCTGTATTCTGTTTTTCTCCCTTCCTTTCCTTTCTTTTCCTCCTTTTCACTTCCCTTCCCTTCCTTTTCCCCTTCATTTCCCTTCCCTTCCCTTCCCTCCTATTCACTTCCCTTCCCTTCCCTTTCCTACCTTTTCCCCTTCATTTCCCTTCCCTTCCCTTTCCTCCTATTCTCTTCCCTTCCTTCCCTTCCCTTTCCTTTCCTCCTATTCCCTTCCCTTTCCTTTCCTTCCTTTCCCTCCCCTTCCCTTTCACTTCCTTTCCCTCTTCTCTTCCCTCCCCTTTCCACATTTTATCTAATTTTCCTTCCCTTCTTTGTATCTCCTTTCCCTTTCCTCTTATTTTACCTCTCTTCCCTTTCCTCCTCCTTCTTACCTACCTTTCCCTTTCTTCCTTTTTATCTCCCTTCACTTTTCCTCCCTTTCTTTACTCCTATTTTCATCTCCTTCCCTTCCCTGTTATTTATCCTTCTTCCCTTTCCTTCTGTCTATCTCCTTTCCGTACAGTTTAGTTTCTTTCCCTTCCCTCCCCTTCCCTTCACTTTAATATATACCATCCCTTTCTCCTTTCTATCTTCCTTCCTCTCTCCCATATTCATCTCCTCTCCCTTCTCTTCCCTTTCTTCCTAATCCCTTCCCTCCTATTCAACTACTTTCCCATCCCTCCGCAGAATTTTGGCAGCGTCGAGGGCATGTCTTTTGATGAGGTGCTGAAGATGGCTGAGGCAATCGGCTCGTCCTGGCCCCACTACAACCCACCCGGCGCTGAGACTGTGGGGGACCTGCAGGCTAGACTTGTGGCTTTCTTCAAGGTGAGGGGGGGAATACTGGGGATGGAGGAGGTGGGAAAGGGTGAGGTGGATGGGGGGGGGGGGGGGGGGTGAGGAATGAGCAGCAAAAGGAGGGAGAGGAAAAAAGTTGAGAGAGGGGAAAGAGAGTAGAAGGACGAGGAGGAGAAGGAAAGGGTAGAGAAGAGGAGGATAAGGGTGATAAGGAAAGTGGAGAAAGAAGAGAAGGAGGAGGAAAGAGCAGCAGAAAAAGGAGGGAAAGGAGAAAAGTGGAGAGAGGGGAAAGAGAAGTAGAAGGAGGAGGAGGAGGGAAGGGTGGAGAAGAGGAGGAGGAGGAGGAGGGTGAGAAGGAAAGTGGAGAAAGAAGAGGAGAAGGAAAGAGCAGCAGAAGAAGGAGGGAGAGGAGAAAAGTGGAGAGAGGGGAAAGAGAAGTAGAAGGAGGAGGAGGAGAAGGAAAGGGTAGAGAAGAGGAGGATAAGGGTGATAAGGAAAGTGAAGAAAGAAGAGGAAGAGGAGGAGGAGAAGCAGAAGGTGGAGAAAGAAAAAGGAGGAGGAGAAGATGGAGAATGAAAGAGGAGGAGGAGTGGGTGGAGAAAGAAAAAGGAGGAGGAGAAAAGGAAGGAAAAATAATAGGAAGTGGAGGAGGAGGGTAAGGAGAATAAAGGGGCTATTACACTGGGCAAATTTTCCGTGGACCTTCAGTCAAACCACGATTTCCGCTGGTGTGGTTCTCATTTCCGTGGTTTTCTGACGTGTCCACGGCCTTCTATAGCCAAGGTAGATTTCACCGGAGGACGACGGTATTCATAATCAGCATCATCAGCAATAACAAGAAACATATGAAGAAGAGGAAGAAGCTACACCCTATACTGTCCCTATACATTCACTCAGTGTTGTTGCCTAGACGGGCCTCCAAGGTCACTTTAATTGAGAAAATACGGGACATGCCTTCCTCGTCTTCTTGACATAGTTTTTGCAACAGCTGCGTCACTTCACTGCCCTCCTCTCTTGCAAGCCATTGCCGCCTCCACATTCTTTTTTTTTTCCGTCGCTTTTATAAATTGAGTGCCACCTTGAGTGAAAGCGGGGGTGCAATCAGCTAGGGATGTCAAGCGTCAGCCATACTTGTTGTGAAAATGTGTCGGTCAAGCCCACCGTTGCCAGATTATCGTACTCAGAGCATAGTATTTACCGATTTTTGACGCCTAACTATTGCCAAGAAACATCTTAACTTTACTACATCGTCTTGTCATGCTGTTTGACGTGCTAGGAAATGTTGTTGAGGATGCTTACTAATTTTTCTTTCCCATACACACACACGCACACACGCACACACACACACATACGCATACGCACTCACACATACACTATTCCAGGAGGTGTGTCAGTCCATCTATGACAAGACGAACTACAAAATGAGCAAGAGCAAGGCATCGAAAGACTCCCAGAAGGTGAGAGAGAGAGAGAGAGAGAGAGAGAGAGAGAGAGAGAGAGAGAGAGGATTTTTTTACACCCTCAAATCCATCACAAAATAAAGTTAATAAAAAAGAAAACATTAGAGAGAGAGAGAGAGTGAGAGACGAGATATTCTATTATACACTCAGATCTATTCCTTTAAAATATAGATAAAAATGCCTATAAAACAAAATAACCAGTAAAAAAAAAAAAAAAAAAAAAGGAGGAGGAGAGAAATAGAGAGAGATTTTCAAGTCTGCCAGATCAGCCATTTCAAAACAATCCATATAAAAAAACAAAAGATCAATAAAACAAAGCCCTAAAATAGTTAAGTCACCCCTCCTTCCTCCAAAACAAATAGTCAAGTCACTCTTTCTTCCTCCAAAACAAATAGTCAAGTCACCCCTCCTTCCTCCAAAACAAATAGTCAAGTCACCCCTCCTTCCTCCAAAACAAATAGTTAAGTCACCCCTCCTTCCTCCAAAACAAATAGTTAAGTCACCCCTCCTTCCTCCAAAACAAATAGTCAAGTCACCCCTCCTTCCTCCAAAACAAATAGTCAAGTCACCCCTCCTTCCTCCAAAACAAATAGTCAAGTCACCCCTCCTTCCTCCAAAACAAATAGTTAAGTCACCCCTCCTTCCTCCAAAACAAATAGTCAAGTCACCCTTCCAAAACAAATAGTTAAGTCACCCCTCCTTCCTCCAAAACAAATAGTCAAGTCACCCTTCCAAAACAAATAGTTAAGTCACCCCTCCTTCCTCCAAAACAAATAGTTAAGTCACCCCTCCTTCCTCCAAAACAAATAGTTAAGTCACCCCTCCTTCCTCCAAAACAAATAGTTAAGTCACCCCTCCTTCCTCCAAAACAAATAGTTAAGTCACCCCTCCTTCCTCCAAAACAAATAGTTAAGTCACCCCTCCTTCCTCCAAAACAAATAGTCAAGTCACCCTTCCAAAACAAATAGTTAAGTCACCCCTCCTTCCTCCACAACAAATAGGAAAGTCACCCTCCTTCCTCCAAAACAAATAGTTAAGTCACCCTCCTTCCTACAAAACAAATAGTGAATTCTACCCTCCTTCCTCCAAAACAAATAGTTAAGTCACCCCTTCTTCCACCAAAACAAATAGTTAAGTCACCCTTCCAAAACAAATAGTTAAGTCACCCCTCCTTCCTCCAAAACAAATAGTCAAGTCACCCTTCCAAAACAAATAGTTAAGTCACCCCTCCTTCCTCCAAAACAAATAGTCAAGTCACCTCCTTCCTCCAAAACAAATAGTCAAGTCATCCCTCCTTCCTCCAAAACAAATAGTCAAGTCACCCCTCCTTCCTCCAAAACAAATAGTCAAGTCACCCTTCCAAAACAAATAGTCAAGTCACCCCTCCTTCCTCCAAAACAAATAGTCAAGTCACCCTTCCAAAACAAATAGTTAAGTCACCCCTCCTTCCTCCAAAACAAATAGTCAAGTCACCCCTCCTTCCTCCAAAACAAATAGTCAAGTCACCCCTCCTTCCTCCAAAACAAATAGTCAAGTCACCCCTCCTTCCTCCAAAACAAATAGTTAAGTCACCCCTCCTTCCTCCAAAACAAATAGTCAAGTCACCCCTCCTTCCTCCAAAACAAATAGTCAAGTCACCCCTCCTTCCTCCAAAACAAATAGTCAAGTCACCCCTCCCTCCCCATTCCCCCCAACAGGCAGCGCAAGAACTAACCCCCAACGGAACACAGAACCAGGAGAACGAGGAGAAGGAGGCGGAGGTGGAGGAGGAGAACTTACGGAACGAAGCCAAGGAGAGGGAGGAGGAGGAGCGGAGACGGCAGGAAACGGAGGCGAGGAGAGCAGTCGAGGGCGAAGGGGAAACCAACACAACAAAGGACGAAGACGACAATGGCAAAGATGAGGAGGGGGATGACGAGGGTGAGCATGTGCTGGTGGTGAGTCACGGGGCGGCCCTTCGTCAGCTCTACACCCATCTACATCGCACACTGGCCTGCCCCCTCCCCCCCAATGCAGGCCCCGACGACCCCGTGACGCGCCTCTCCCCAAACACTGCCGTTTCTCAATACACTGTGAGGTAAGGAGGGAAGGGAAGGGAAAGGAGTGAGGGAGGGGAAAGAGATGGGTTTAAGGGAGATGAAAAATTGTATAAAAAGAGAGAAAAAGGGAATAGGGAATAAAAGAATGAAGAAAGTGTGTGTGTGTGTGTGTGTTTGTGTGTGTGCAAGAGAGAGAGAGAGAGAGAGAGAGAGAGAGAGAGAGAGAGAGAGAGAGAGAGTATACACATCCAATAGATATAAAAATATACATAAATGAATCAAAATATACACACACACACACACACACACATCCAATTAAAGAAAAGTATACATAACAAAATTCAAACACACACACACACACAAAAAAAAAAGGCATACATATGAACCCAAATGCACACACACACACACACACACACACACACACACACACACACACACACTCATGTACGCGCTTTCTTTCCAGGTACTCACCGAAGTCGTACATAATGCAGTGCCTGTGTATACACGACAACCGCCACAATGAGGGCATGTAGGCAGCTGTGTGTGTGTGTGTTTGAAAAGCGCGCAGACACCAAGCAAGGAACCTGAAGAAGAAAACACACTTGGATGATGCTTTTGTAGATGTGTGTGTGTGTGTGTAAGAGAGAGAGAGAGAGATCCTGTCACAGTTATGTTTATTAGGTAATTTTTTCCCTCTATTTTCTTTTCTTTTCCGTTTGTCACTTCCTTATTTTATGTATCGTCTTTGAGTGTGAGAGAGAGAGAGAGAGAGAGAGAGAGAGAGAGAGAGAGAGAGAGAGAGAGAGAGAGAGAGAGAGAGAGAGAGATCCTGTCTCAGTTTTGTTTATTAGGTAATTTTTTCCATCTATTTTCTTTTCTTTTCTGTTTGTCTCTTCCTAATTTTATGTATCGTCTTTGAGAGAGAGAGAGAGAGAGAGAGAGAGACCATAAACATCCACTATTAAATCCTATTACACACTTAAGTTCCTTGTTATGTGTTCAGTATTATTATCTTTCTTTAATCATCCCTCTCTTTGTTATCTTTCCTTAAATACTTGTAAGTGCAATAACGCCGCAGCTTAACTTGTCACCAGAGCTTCTAGTCCTTATTTTTTATGCTCCGTTCAATTGTTATGTTTATACTTTTGATTGTTGAGTATCTATATTTTTATTTGAACTCCAGAAAAAAAACCTGTCACATTATTCTAAAGTTCTGATTCATATTTTTTATCCTGCACTAACTCAAAATATTCCAAGTTGATTTGAGAGAAAAAAAAATATCATTCATTTCGCCCAAAATATCAAATCGTCTTTTTTTCTCCGTTTTGAAAAGGAAGAAAAAAATATTGTTTGTTTCATAAAAAAAAAAAAAATCAAATTGTCTTTTTTCTTCGTTTTGAAAAGGTAATATTTATTTGTTAAACTCAAAATATTCTCTGTTGATTTGTTGAAGTATTTATATATTTTTAATTCTAACACTAGAAAAAATTACTTATATCCTCAAATTATTCTCACATTCTGATTGATAAGACTTATTTCTGTTTAACTCTAAAATATTCTTAGTTCATTTCCACATCATTCAAAATATTCTGTTAACCCGGTAGCAGCAACGGGACAAATTTGTGGGTTTACCGTGTACCAGCGACGGGCCAAATTTGTGCCATGATGTAAACCCCCCGAAAAATGATACATAATCTGATCACAAATGCATTGATATATATTATGAAATGGTTTGTGTGAGTGATGATTTTTTCTCATTTTTCTCGCTTAGAGGGACCATTAAGAAACATGATCCCCGCTGCTACCGGGTTAAGCTATTGAAGTATTTATATTTTTAATGCCACCACTAGAAAAATTACTTATATTCTCAAATTATTCTCAAAGTTCTGATTCATAATACTGATTTCCATTAATATTTTTAGTTGATTTGCTAACCTACCTATATTTTTTTTCATCCAAACTCTAGAAAAATTAATTATATCCTCAAATTATTCTCAAGTTCTAATTCATTGTACTTACTTTTCCACTAATTCAAGGTATTCTCAGATGATTTGTAACATTGCTTTCTGTTAAACTCTAAATATTCTAAGTTAATTTGTTGAAGTATCTATATTTTTATCATAAGTTTAGAAAAATTCCTTATATTCCCAGTTGATTCCTAATACTGATTTCTACATTAATCAGAATATTATCATTTGATTTCTACATTACTCAAAATATTCTCAGTCGATTCATAATATACAGATTTCTGCCAAACAAAATATTCCCGGTTCATTTCTGTTTCACTTAAAATGTTCAGTTAATTTCTACATTACTCAAAATATTCTGTCAATTCTTCACTGATTTCTGCATCATTCGAAATTTTCTCTGTTGATTTCTACCTTACTAAAAATATTCTTAGCCAATTCTTATTTGATTTCTGCATTACTCAAAATATTCTAAATCAATTCTTCACTAATTTCTACATCATTCAAAATTTTCTCAGTTGATTTCTACTACTGAAAATATTCTTAGCCAATTCTTATCTGATTTCTGCATTACGTACTCAAAAAAATTTCCATAGATTCTTAATATACACTGATCTATGGACTCATTAAGAAATTTGTATAGCCTGTTCAAATTACCTTGGTGAATATGCCCTGCCCATCCCAGTCCAGCATCCACCAATCACATGCTGCCTGAGTTGAAAGGGGGCGTGGCTTGCTTGTGGGTTAGCCAATGATATGTAAGGAATGGCAGAAGGGGGAGGGGCTATATGGCAAGGTATTTTGAACAGGGATTTACTCATCATTTATATTTATCCTATTTACTCCTACCTCTTGATGATGATTGTTGGTTCCTCTGAAAGTTGATCTGTATTGTTGATAAGTTCACTGATCCTTTTATGAGTCAGTTGATTTTGATAAGTAATGATTTTTGGTGTTTATTCATACTGATCTGAATGTCCTCTGTAAGTTGATCTGTTTTGTTGATAAGTTCACTGATCCTTTTAGTAGTTAGTTGATTTTGATAAGTAATGATTTTTGGTGTTTGTTCATACTGATCTGAATGTGACTGATTGTTCCTGAAATACTGACTGACTGAAGGAGTGAATGGAGATGTTGCTGATACACGATGGCTTGACTGACTTACTGATGCACTTACTGAACTTCATGACTGACTGACTGACTGACCCACTAACTAAACTTCTTGACTGACTGACTGACTGATGTACTTACTAAACTTCTTGACTGACTGACTGATGTACTTACTAAACTTCCTGCCTGACTGACTGGTGTACTTACTAAACTTCCTGACTGACTGACTGATGTACTTACTAAACTTCTTGACTGACTGACTGACTGATGTACTTACTAAACTTCCTGACTGACTGACTGATGTACTTACTAAACTTCCTGACTGACTGACTGATGTACTTACTAAACTTCTTGACTGACTGACTGATGTACTTACTAAACTTCTTGACTGACTGACTGATGTACTTACTAAACTTCCTGACTGACTGACTGACTGATGTACTTACTAAACTTCTTGACTGACTGACTGATGTACTTACTAAACTTCTTGACTGACTGACTGATGTACTTACTAAACTTCTTGACTGACTGACTGATGTACTTACTAAACTTCTTGACTGACTGACTGATGTACTTACTAAACTTCTTGACTGACTGACTGATGTACTTACTAAACTTCCTGACTGACTGACTGACTGATGTACTTACTAAACTTCTTGACTGACTGACTGATGTACTTACTAAACTTCTTGACTGACTGACTGATGTACTTACTAAACTTCATGACTGACTGACTGATGTACTTACTAAACTTCCTGACTGACTGACTGATGTACTTACTAAACTTCTTGACTGACTGACTGATGTACTTACTAAACTTCTTGACTGACTGACTGATGTACTTACTAAACTTCCTGACTGACTGACTGATGTACTTACTAAACTTCTTGACTGACTGACTGATGTACTTACTAAACTTCTTGACTGACTGACTGATGTACTTACTAAACTTCATGACTGACTGACTGATGTACTTACTAAACTTCTTGACTGACTGACTGATGTACTTACTAAACTTCCTGACTGACTGACTGATGTACTTACTAAACTTCTTGACTGACTGACTGACTGATGTACTTACTAAACTTCATGACTGACTGACTGATGTACTTACTAAACTTCTTGACTGACTGACTGATGTACTTACTAAACTTCTTGACTGACTGACTGATGTACTTACTAAACTTCATGACTGACTGACTGATGTACTTACTAAACTTCTTGACTGACTGACTGATGTACTTACTAAACTTCTTGACTGACTGACTGACTGATGTACTTACTAAACTTCTTGACTGACTGACTGACTGATGTACTTACTAAACTTCATGACTGACTGACTGATGTACTTACTAAACTTCTTGACTGACTGACTGATGTACTTACTAAACTTCTTGACTGACTGACTGATGTACTTACTAAACTTCTTGACTGACTGACTGATGTACTTACTAAACTTCTTGACTGACTGACTGATGTACTTACTAAACTTCCTGACTGACTGACTGACTGATGTACTTACTAAACTTCCTGACTGACTGACTGATGTACTTACTAAACTTCCTGACTGATGTACTTACTAAACTTCCTGACTGACTGACTGACCCACTAACTGAACTTTGACTGACTTAGGTACTTACTAAACTTCTTGACTGACTGATGTACTTACTGAACTTCATGACTGACTGACTGACCCACTAACTAAACTTCTTGACTGACTGATGTACTAACTGAACTTCTTGACTGACTGACTGATGCACTTACTAAACTTCTTGACTGACTGATGCACTAACTGACCTTCCTGACTGACTGATGTACCAACTAAACTTCCTGACTGACTTATGTATACTTACTGAACTTCTTGACTGACTGACTGATCCACTAACTAAACTTGACAGACTGACTGATGATGTACTTACCAAACTTCTCGACTGACTAACTGAACTGCACTAACTCAAACTGCTTCTTGAAATGGCAGAAACTGAAATGTCTTAGTGAGGAAGAGCTTGGAATACAGCAATTGGGTAGCTTAGCAGAACACTGACAGACTGGCAAATTGATTGACTGACTGGCCGATTGATTAAGTGAGCAGACTGACTGAACCTTGTGTGTGTATCCCTGGCCTATCCCATCACCCTACTCCATCCCCCTGAGCAAGCCCCCTTCACTTCAATCTCTTCAGGGCACACTAGACCACTGCCTTCACAAGCACTAGCAGCAGAAACATTGTAAAAGAAGTGTTAGTTATAGAAGTAGCATAGTCTCGGCAAATATATAACAACACAGATATGATACATTATTATTTTTTTTTTTTTACAACAGACAGCTCAAGGGCACTAAAAAGGAAACAATAATAAAAAAAGACCACTACTCGCTGCTCCTATAAATAATCCAAAGAGGGGTCAATTTCAGGAGGAGAGATGACCTGATACTCTTCCCAGCATTCTACTTTTACTTTTTTTTCTTCTTCAAGCAACCATCTTTACTATATTTGTTCCCCTTTTTAACCCGGTAGCAGCGACGGGACAAATTTGTGGCTTTACCATGTAGCAGCGACGGGCCAAATTTGTGGCTTTACCGTGTAGCAGCAACGGGCCAAATTTGTGGCTTTACTGTGTAGCAGCGACGGGCCAAATTTGTGCCATGATTTTAACCCCCCAAAATAGATGATACATAAACTGATCACAAATGCTTTGATATATATTATGAAATGGTTTGTGTGAGGGGTGATTTTTTTCTCATTTTTCTCGCTAAGAGGGACCATTAAGAATCATGATCCCCACAGCTACCGGGTTAAGCATTAAAAAAATAAATCTACCTTTTTTTCTTACGTTACACTCTTGAAAAAATACACCCTTCGGAAAGTCACAGTCCATACGAGTCAACAATTAGCGCTATTACACCTCAGGGATTGTTTTCTTATGTAAGTCTTGACGCGAGAAAGAAGGAAAACGAATAAAATGAGGTGATGTGAGTGTAATGTTAATGAGTTGGTCCTTGTGTGAGAAAGAAGGAAAACGAATAAAATGAGGTGATGTGAGTGTAATGTTAATGAGTTGGTCCTTGTGTGAGAAAAATGGACAAAGGACAGAATGAGGTGATCTTGCAAGTGAATGTAATGTTCGTGAGTCAGTCTTGATGTGAGAAAGAAGGAAAACGAATAAAATGAGGTGATGTGAGTGACTGTAATGTTAATGAGTTGGTCCTGGTGTGAGAAAAATGGACAAAGGACAGAATGAGGTGATCTTGCAAGTGAATGTAATGTTCATGAGCTAGTCTTGATGTGAGAAAGTCAACCAGATAGAGTGAGGTGATTGTGTGAGAGTGTAGAGAAGTGAGCTAATTCTTGAGCATGAGAAAGAAGGAAACCAAATAAAATGAGGTGATCGTGTGAGTGAGTGTAGAAAAGCGAGTTAGTTGACGTGAGAAAGAGGGAAACAGAACAAAATTAGGTGATCTTGCAAATGAATGTAATGTTAGTTATGATACAGTCAATGTGAGAAAAAAGGAGATCAGATAAAATGAGGTCATCTTTTAAGTGAATACAACATTGGCGAGTTAGTCTTGGATGCCAAAAAGGAAACAGGACAAAATCAGGTTATCTCGCGAATAAATGTAATGTTAGTTAGTCAATGAAAGAGGGAAACCAGATAAAATGAGGTCATCTTTTGCGTGAGTGTAACATTGGCGAGTCATTCTTGGACATGAAAAAGAAAGAAACAGGACAAAATCAGGTTATCTTGCGAATAAATGTAATGTTAGTTAGTCAATGAGAGAAAGAGGGAAACCAGATAAAATGAGGTCATCTTTTGAGTGAGTGTAACATTGGCGAGTCATTCTTGGACATGAAAAAGAAAGAAACAACAAAATTACGTGATCTTGCGAATAAATGTAATGTTAGTTAGTAAGTGTGAAAAAGAAGAAAACCGGATAAAATGAGGTCATCTTGTGAGTGAGTAACATTGGCGAGTTAGTCTTGGATGCAAAAAAGAAGGAAACAGGACAAAATCAGGTGATCTTGCGAATAAATGTAATGTTAGTTAGTCAATGAGAGAAAGAGGAAAACCAGATAAAATGAGGTCATCTTTTGAGTGAGTGTAACATTGGCGAGTCATTCTTGGATGCGAAAAAGAAGGAAACTGGACAAAATTAGGTAATCTTGCAAATGAATGTTATGTTAGTTAGTCAGTGTGAGAAAGAAGAAAACCAGATGAAATGAGTTGATCTTGTGAGTGAGCGTAACTACACTGGCAAGTTATTCTTGGACATGAAAAAGAAAGAAACAGGACAAAATTACATGATCTTGCAAAGGAATACAGTGTTAGTCAATTTGAGAAAGAAGGAGACGAGATAAAATGAGGTCATCTTTTAAGTGAGTGTAATGTTTGTGAATCAATCTTAGACGCAAAAAAGAAACGGAACAAAATGAGGTGATGGTGTGAGTGGGTGTAATGTTAGTTAGTCCTGGTGCGAGAAAAATGGAAGAAGAACAGAATGAGGTGATCTTGCAAGTGAATGTAATGTTTGTGAGTTAGGGCTGTATTTTAAGACACCATTGCTTCTCACATCAACTATTTCTAAAGGTCAAAGAGGGGATCAATCTGGTTTTCATGAGTGTTTTTTAAGGTTCATGGCACAGAAGAAGGGTCAAACTACCACCAGGGTCATAAAACTACCCCTGGAAAGGCCTACAGCTCCTACGAAAGCCATGTCAAATATGTGAACTTGGGCGACGAAATGTTTTAAAATACGACCCTTAGTCTTGATGCGAGAAAGGAAACCAGATAGAATGAAGTGATTGTGTGAGTAGAGAAGTGAGCTAATTCTTGGGTACGAGAAAGAAGGAAATCAGATAGAGTGAGTGAGTTAGCGAGTTAATTCTTCCTCCTGCGCTGTGATACGAGGTTGCCATATTCTCCGCTCTGATAGAAGTGTACTTAACGCCTATAGTGAAGTGTTGTGTTAGTATTGCCGTCGCCTGCCGCCCACTCCCTCAAGCTCTACCCTGTTGTTCTTATTTATTTAATGTCCTTATTTCTCCCTATGCCCTAACTCTTTTTGTTCCTCGTTTTTCAGAATTCAAAAACTTTATCTACCTCTGCTATGTTTGTTTTTACTTTATATTCAGAGTAATGACGGCCTGTTAAACCCGGTAGCAGCGACGGGCCAAATTTGTGGCTCTACCGTGTAGCAGCGACGGGCCAAATTTGTGCCATGATATAAACCCCCAAAAATAGATGATACATGAACTGATCACAAATGCTTTGATATATATTATGAAATGGTTTGTGTGAATGATGATTTTTT
Source organism: Eriocheir sinensis (assembly GCF_024679095.1). NCBI lineage: Eukaryota > Metazoa > Arthropoda > Malacostraca > Decapoda > Varunidae > Eriocheir > Eriocheir sinensis. The sequence continues at coordinate 8,553,043 of NC_066550.1, read as the reverse complement.
CTCATTTTTCTCGCTTAGAGGGACCATTAAGAAACATGATCCCCCATGCTATCGGGTTAATCTTACCATCAACTTTTTTTTTCTTTTATGTATTTATATTTTACACGCAAGTTATATTCAGGGTAATGACGGTGTGTTTAATCTTACCATCATCAACTTTTTTTTCTTTTATGTATTTATTGTTTACACTCAAGGAGGCAGCTCAAAAAAAAAGAAAAAAAGAGGAAACTGTAAAGCCCATTGGTGCTGTTCCTGCAGGTAGTGGACAGTGAGAGAATCATTATTTTGGGATTATTTAATTGTTTGTGTAATTTTTCAAGCAAGGACGACAAAAATAACATCGTCCAAGCAGTGACAACTCCAGATAGGGGCTGAGCTTGGGGGATCATTATAGTCCGTTCCAACAACCGCCAAAGGAAGGATCAGTTCATGGCAAGAGCTCCCTCATAACCAGCAAAAGTAAATATATATGTTTTTTTCTGTGGCCATAATTTTCTAATACCCCAGAGTAAGTAATTAAGAGCAAACGGACAAAAACAATGTGAAAAAAAGCCTGCAAAGTGTCATAAGTCTAACCCCTTGACTGCGGATTTCCTACAAGAAGACATCACCAAGCTACAGGAATGGAACAAAAAGTGGCTGCTACAATTCAATGAAGAAAAATGTAAAGTCCTGCACCTCTGGAAGGGAAATCCAGCATACCAATACTAGATGGGAAACACTCCACTATCCATCACAGAGGCAGAGAAAGACCTGGGGCTATATGTTACCAGGCTACCAGTGAAGGCCAAATCCGTGCCAATCGCAGCGGACAGGTTAAGTGAATGCAGGATACAGCAAAGAGAAGCTATAGCTGCGTGTGACTGATTATAAAAGAAAAATTAACAACACAACTACATACTTCATTCCATCACGATATGCATGTCAGGAGGTAAAGGAAGGAAGGTTTTGCCATTGGGTGATCATTGCTTTCGTGGGTCGCTGGAACGGACTAGGGTTGGCCGCCAGTGACTATGGTAGTGTGTGTTGTAGTGGCGTAGAGGCCCAGTGAGGTGTGTGGTGAGGAGGAGGAGGAGGAGGTGATGTGTGTAGTGAGGAGGAGGAGAAGGAACAGCAGCAGTATTAGAACAGTAGACAATAAAATATGATCATAACTATACCTTTTTTCTATACCCAATGTAAGAAACAGTGTGAATCAGTGACTTATTTTCCATTTCATCATTAGCTCATTTGTAGCAGTCAGGTTAGATTTATTACTTATTTATTTATTTATTTACAGCAGAGGAGGCAGTTAAGGGCAAAAAAAATAATAACAGGAAAAATAAGTGTAATACGTAGAACAGAAAAAAAAAAAGTTCTCATTCCTCAGGTTAACCCGGTAGCAGCGATGGGCCAAATTTGTGGCTTTACCGTGTAGCAGCGACAGGCCAAATTTTTGCCATGATATAAACCCCCAAAAAAGATGATACATAATCTGATCACAAATGCGTTGATATATATTATGAAATGGTTTGCGTGAGTGATGATTTTTTCTCATTTTTCTCACTTAGAGGGACCATTAAGAAACATGATCCCCGCAGCTACCGGGTTAAATACTACACATACTCTTATAGATGCATGTTACTGTATTATCTTATTTATTCTCTTTTTAATAATGGGTAAAGCAAGAAGAGGAAGTGGATGAGCAGAGAGGGTATAGTAGGGGAAACAATAGGAGTGTAAGAGTTATATATTGTGTAGGTTGTTAATTGTTCTGTGTGGTTTGTTTAACGAGCACCTTCAGTGTATTCAGGGTCCGGCCTCATGCAGACTCCTTATGTTCTTATGTACATGTATCAAACCATTTCGTCGCCCCAGCACACATGTTTGACAAAGCTATCGTATGAGTATTGGGCATTTCCAGGGGTAGTTTTATGAGCCTGGTGGTAGTTTGACCCTTCTCTACCATGAACCTAAAATACCACTCATGACCCAACTGATCTCCTTTTTATTACGTAGGTTTGTTAATTGTTCTGTGTGGTTTGTTTAACGAGCACCTTCAGTGTATTTATTGTTTACACTCAAGTTATATTCAGAGTAATGACGGTATGTTTAATCTTATCATCATCCACTTTTTTTTATGTATTTATTGTTTACACTCAAGTTATATTCAGAGTAATGACGGTATGTTTAATCTTACCGGCCTCATGCAGACTCCTTACGTTCTTATGTTCTTATGTATATCAAACCATTTCGTCGCCCCAGCACACATATTTGACAAAGCTATCGTATGAGCATTGGGCATTTCCAGGGGTAGTTTTATGAGCCTGGTGGTAGTTTGACCCTTCTCTACCATGAACCTAAAATACCACTCATGACCCAACTGATCTCCTTTTTATTACGTAGGTTTGTTAATTGTTCTGTGTGGTTTGTTTAACGAGCACCTTCAGTGTATTCAGGGTCCAGCCTCATGCAGACTCCTTACGTTCTTATGTTCTTATGTGTATCAAACCATTTCGTCGCCCCAGCATGCATATTTGACAAAGCTTTCATATGAGTATTGGGCATTTCCAGGGGTAGTTTTATGAGCCTGGTGGTAGTTTGACCCTTCTCTACCATGAACCTAAAATACCACTCATGACCCAACTGATCTCCTTTTTGGCCTTTGGAAATAGTTGATGTGAGAGCTGAAAGCATCTAACAATATCAACCTTAGAATCTCGGGTCCCAAAAATAGTTACTACTGATCTTTGCATATTCTACTTAAGACCTCCACAAAGTCCGAATTCCTATGGCCCCCACGACCAACGCTGCCAGATTGTCGTACTCAGCTGCTTATATTTCCCGACTTCCTACCCCCAAACTGTCCTCTGGGGTCCAATAACGAAACTCATTTGTAGTTATCGTTAAAGGAGTTAGATCCTGATGTTTCTTGGCAATAGTTAGGCGTCAGAAACAGGTAAATACTATGCTCCGTGTACGATAATCTGGCGATGGTGCCCACGACTCTTGATCAGGCTCTGACAGTAGATCCAAAAGACTATGAGAGACAGTCATGGATGAAACTGAATAACGGAAACACAAAAGAACTGGTTAACAGGTAACAGCTATATAGTAAGAGCCAATGGAAAGGGAAGAATGTAAATTATGAACTAGAATTACTATACTAAAATTATTGTATTAACTCCTGTGTGGGAAGCCTATGATTACTCAAACCAATAACACAGACATCAAAAGTAAAGGTTCACTTACCTCCTGTGAGAGTGAAGGAAATGACATCAATAAACAAAACAACTCCATCAAGTCTTACTGTAGTGTTGAGACATCCTGTTAGTGGTACTGGACACACAAACACTCATTAAGAGGTTAGAATACAACATAGTTAAAAAAGTTGCTAGTTCAGTAGTACTTCATAATTGTTTTAACCCCTTGACTGTGGATTTCCTACGAGAAGACATCACCAAGCTACAGGAATGGAACAAAAAGTGGCTGCTACAATTCAATGAAGAAAAATGTTAAGTCCTGAAGCTTGGAAGGGGATATCCAGCACACCAATACCACATGGGAAACACTCCACTATCCACCACAGAGGCAGAGGAAGACCTGGGACTATATCTTATCAGGCTACCAGTGAAGGGATATCCAGCACACCAATACCACATGGGAAACACTCCACTATCGACCACAGAGGCAGAGGAAGACCTGGGAGTATACCTTATCAGGCTACCAGTGAAAGCCAAATCCGTCCCAATTGCAGCAAACGGGTTAAAAGTGGTTAGTTGCTGTATCCCAAGCTCTCCAAGTCCTAGTTTCAGTTATTACCAACTCAAAAACCAACAGCAGCTTCAATACTTTTTCTACTTTATCAAATTCCACACTTGCCTATTGATGCTATACTATTACTAACAGTAAAAATAAATGCTTTGGATGTAGCCATTAAACCATCAAAGTGGCTCATAAGACCTCATAAGGAACAGGGTCTGGCTGATACTTTTGAAACTGATCTCAAGGGAATGGCTGAGGAAGGGAGTCTGTAACATGAGATCCATTTTAAAACGAGAATATTGTCACCTTCGTAAGCAAACCACCTAAGTCATTATTTTCTACTTTACAGGATAAAGAAAAGAACTGTCATCATCTCATTTGACTTAAGATTTAGGCAGAAATGAAAAGGCCAATTCCAGAACACTCAAACCCTGAATGACGAAGGCAACTATAAAAACGGGCGTCACGTGTTAAAAGATTGATGTAGACAAAAACCTGGAAATTGCTGAAAAATGACTTAGGCGATTATTTTATGAGGGTGATGATATGCTCCAGAACAGTCAGTTGTTAGTGGTTAGGACAATACATGGTTAGTTTGAGGGTGGTCATGTGGTTAGCACACTACAATCTACCCCCAACACAAGGATACAGAAAGAGGAAATGTGGACTGTTCATTGTATATTCACGGAGGTGTTTCACCCATTTCGTAACATACAAAATCACTTATTCGATAAATAGGAGTGTTTGACGTGGAATCTGACTCAAAGTAAATGAGTTTCAAATAGATGTTTCCCTCATTCCATAACATACAAAATCACTTATACGGTAAAAAGGAGTGTCTGATGTGGAATCCAACTCTAAGTAAATGAGTTTCAATAGATGTTTCCCTCATTTCATAACATACAAAATAACTTATACGTTAAAAAGGAGTGTTTGATGTGGAATCCAACTCTAAGTAAATGAGTTTCAATAGATGTTTCCCTCATTTCGTAACATACAAAATCACTTATACGTTAAAAAGGAGTGTTTGATGTGGAATCCAACTCTTAAGTAAATGAGTTTCAAATAGATGTTTCCCTCATTCCGTAACATACAAAATCACTTATACGGTAAAAAGGAGTGTTTGATGTGGAATCCAACTCTAAGTAAATGAGTTTCAATAGATGTTTCCCTCATTTCGTAGCATACAAAATAACTCACACGATATACAGGAATGATGGAAGTGGAATTTGACTCTTAATTATAGGGGATTCAAGCAGGATGTTTCGGTCGTTTCGTAACATACAAAATCACTTACACGGTAGATATAAATGCTTGAAGTGGAATCAAACTCTAAGTAAGGGGGTTTCAAATTCCCTTATGTATCTGTAACCTTATTTATGACTTCTTTTATACTTAGTTCATCAAAAGCTGCCATAGATACCTGATACTTTATGGATATCTAATTTCTTATAAATCTGATTCTTAAGGTTATGCAGTTATAGAACTGATTCATAAGTTAAATAGGTCTGATACTTACTCATAAATTATGCATTTTCACAAAATTAATCTGCAAAGTGTTTTATTTTTATTTTTATGCATTAATGGAAACAACTAAATGCCATAAAAAAAATTAAAAAAAAAAAAAAAAAAAAGAGCTTCCCAACTGCTTCCCTGGTAAAGAGAGTTAAGAATGTGATGTCAGAGGTAATAAAATTGATAAATAAAGTGATAAATTGAATTATAAAATTCCCTTGACTGACACTCAAAACCATTCATTTCTGCATGGACAGGAAGCACAGATGAATAGAGACTGTCCTTCCCTCTTCAATAATCCTTAAAATGAAACCCGGGAGCTCTCGGTTGTGAGGCAAGCATGATAACCACTGCACCATGAAAATAACGGTTACATAATTTGGTCCCAACTTTCCTAATTGTAAAACTCTACAGGAAGTTATTTTCATCGAGAATCAAGAAATTTAAGGCACAGAAAGTCATTTTGAAAGATATTTTGCTCTACCAACCTTAAACAAGAAAATCAAGAAATTTAAGGCACAGAAAGTCATTTTGAAAGATATTTTGTTCTACCAACCTTAAACAAGAAAATCAAGAAATTTAAGGCACAGAAAGTCATTTTGAAAGATATTTTGTTCTACCAACCTTAAACAAGAGAATCAAGAAGTTTAAGGCACAGAATCACTTCACACACACACACATACACAAACATGCATAAAAAAGTACACATGAGCTGCCTGAATTATAGGGAAACCAAATTGTCGAGTCCGTTTAGGCGTTGGCTCCCACATGTCCATTTCTCCCCTCTGCTCTGCCACACACTCCCAACACCTATTTTTTCCGTTACCTATAGCTTGCATATGAGAGGAAGAGATAGGTGTTGGGACTGTGTGGCAAAGCAGAGGGGAGGAAAAGACCCGCGGGAGCCTACGCCAGACTGGCTTCGACATATTTGAAAGACTATAGACAAGAAATATGTTTGTAACCTCAATATCAACAGTCACACATAATACACTCTAACAAGGAACTACAATGGACACAACCTCTCGGCGAAACTATAAATCACTCGTCAAAGTTTGTAACAACCCTCTTAGTAGCTGCAAAATAAGTTATCATAAAATCTCTCTTACAGTAACAAGGACTTAAGGGAATGTATGATTAACAAAAAGAATATAAGCTGCCTCGTTAAAGCTTTCCAGCCTCATACAGACTCCTTACATTCTTATGTAAAATATAGTATCATAAACTCCTTCTGTAGTCATAGGGTAATGAAGACAGTGAGGAAATATGAAGTAACAAGAAGTAAAATGCTTAAGTATCATAATATCTTTTTCTGTAGCTGTAAAGTAATGTAGACAGTAAGGAACATAATGGTAATACAGCAAAATATTAGAATTACACCATCTTTTTCTGTGACCATTATCCCGGTACCAGTGACGGGCCAAATTTGTGACTTTACCATGTACCAGCGACGGGACAGATTTTTGCCATGATATAAACCCCAAAAAATAGATGCATAAACTGATCACAAAAGCGTTGATATATATTATGAAATGGTTTGCGTGAGTGATGATTTTTTCTCATTATTCTCGCTTAGAGGGGCCTTAAAGAAACATGATCCCCGCAGCTACCAGGTCAAGGAATGAGTGAGGCGAGGAAATGTGAAGTAAGAAACAGTAAAATATATAAGTATCATAACCTCTTTTTTCTGTAGCCGTAAAGTAACACAGAAAGCAGGGAATGTAGTGATAACAAGAAGTAGAATATGTAAGTATCATAACCTCTTTTATTGTAGATGTATAGTAACAAAGAGAGGAGAAAATGTACGAGTAACAAGCAAATAAATATCATGACCTCTCTCTTTTTCTGTGACCATAGAGTATCCTAAGTTTAATTGAATGCGAGATACAACAATGAAAAGTTTAAGTACCATAATATTTTCTCTTTCTGCAGATGGAGAGTAACTTAAGTAGTAGTGAATGTAGGGTTAGTAACATAAAAACTACTGACCAGAAAGTTAAAGAATCAACAATCAACATAGAACAAAAAGGAGATAAAGAAAAAAAAATCACAAACCATACACATCACAACCCACTACAGATAAAACTAACGACATGAAATCAAAGAAACCCATAAAAAACAAATCTACGAGGAAGAATAACAAAACTAAAACCCCAAAACTAAACAAACAAAACAAACATCATGCCTGCAGACTACACCTCCGGCAAAATGGGAAAAAAATCAAAACTACAAACACAAGAAAAAAATAAAATAAAATAAATCCAACTGACCTGCCTTGCTTTATATCATTAGTATTATCCGACATTGCTGGAGTTGATTTTACTAGCCGATGACAATTTTAACAGCCAATCCTTCAACATGGCTTTCCCTCCTTAGACTGAACGAGGCTGGTAGTAGTCAAGAGCTAGTAGTGGTGGGCTAGTATGGTGTTTGCTAGTAGTAGTCAGGCACGGGGGCACACACGATGCGGCAGAAATCCTTGTAGCGCACCATTCCGTTTGGGGAGATGTTGGCCTCTCGGAATATTTGCTCCACTGTGGGGTAACGGGAGGAAGGGTGAGGGTGAGGATGGGGAGGGGAGGAGGATGTTAGAAATGGTGTTAGGAAATGGTGTTAAGTGGTGGTGGTTTACTCTTAATATACTGGTGATGCGTAATGAGGGTGGTGGTAGTGTTTATCTGTTTTTGTTTTTGTTGATAATTATAGACATGCATGGAGCAGTGAGGATAGTGGGGGTGTTAGAGTTGGTGTTAGTGGTGGTGGTGGTGAAGCAGTGAGGATAGTGGCAGTGTTAGAGTTGGTGTTAGTGGTGGTGGTGGTGAAGCAGTGAGGATAGTGGCAGTGTAAGAGTTGGTGTTAGTGGTGGTGGTGTTGGTTTACGGTTAATACCAGTGATGTGTAGTAATAGTTGTTGCTTATTCCGATATGTTACATTTTTTTGGTCCTTATAAACAAGCAGCTTTAACATATAACAAAAAATTTACCTTTGCCTTTATAGACATTAATAAGCAAAGAATAGAAAATAGAATGCCACAACTTTACCTTGCATTTATAGACATGAATTAAGCAAGAAACAGAAACCTCAAAACAACAAAATAAAATGTGTATCAAACCTTACCCTCAAACACCCTACATCCCATCCATCACCCCAAATACTCACCCTCCTTGTGGCTGAGACGCTCGCCCCACTGCAGCAGGATGTGGCGCAGCTCCCGGGCGGGTATGGAGCCAGTGCGCTTGGGGTCGTGCCCCTGGAAGGCCGCTAGGATCTCCTCGGGGATGCGCTCCACCTGGCTGTGTTGGTGCATGATCTCAAGGAAGTCCGGAAAGCTCATCTTGCCACCTGTGGAGAAATTGGAAGTGAGGGAGTGGTTTGTGGAGGTGACTGAAGAGTGGTGTGTGGAAAGTTGGAAAGTTTTGTTTAGTCAGTGCAGCACCTGTGGTCATATGCCGGAGAGAGACAGAAGGGGAAGGAATTATAGGAGAAGGTAACAGATCGCAGGAGACGGGACACAACCACAAATTAATACCTGGTACCCATTCACTGCCCGGTGGACAGGGGCGTAGAGTATCGGAAAAGCCGCCCAAATGTGGTGTGTGGAAGTTGGTGGGTTACGGTAGTGGTGATGAGAGGGGAAAGATAGTGGTGAGTGGTAGTGGTGAAGGTGATAGTGGTGGTGATTGTGGTGTATGGACATTGATGTTGTGTGAGGTTGGCATGGTGAAAGAGGGAAGGTAGTGACAGTTAACCCGGTAGCAGCAGGGATCATGTTTCTTAATGGTCCCTCTAAGCGAGAAAAATGAGTAAAAATCATCACTCACACAAACCATTTCGAAATACATATCAAACCATTTGTGATCAATTTATGCATCATCTATTTTGAGGGGTTTATATCATGGCACAAATTTGGCCCGTTGCTGCTACACGGTGAAGCCACAAATTTGGCCCGTCGCTGCTACTGGGTTAAATATGGTGTATGGAAATTCATATGTGGTATTGATGTAGTGCTGAGTTGTGGAGAGTAAAGAATACAAAAGGTGAAATGAAGTGGAGGAGTGAAAGAGGAGTACGTATGGAGGGGGTGGAATGAGGTGGTCAGGTGGAGGATGATGGCTGTGGAAGGTGGAATATTTAGGTGGGATAGGGGTGGAAGGAAAATGTGTGGTGAATGGACTGATAAGCGAAACAAACTAAATAAATAAAGAAGAAACATACTATCACTCAAGGTACCCCGGCATGATGCGAAAGTTCCCCAGAAGTGCCCCAGGATATGGATTTCGTACCCCAGGGCGCCCCAAAAATACCCCAACTTGACACAGAAATACCCCAGGAAACCCAAAATGTACCCTGGATATACCCCAAAATTACCACATACTCAAGGTACCCCAGGATGATGCAAAAATTCCCCAGATGTCCCCAGAAGTGCCCCAGGATATGGATGTTGTATCCCAGGCTGCCCCCCAAAATACCCCAACTTGACACAGAAATACCCCAGGAAACCCAAAATGTACCCTGGATATACCCCCAAATTACCACATACTATCACTCAAGGTACCCCGGGATGATGCAAAAGTTCCCCAGATGTCCCCAGAAGTGCCCCAGGATATGGACGTTGTATCCCAGGGCGCCCTGAAAATACCCCAACTTGACACAGAAATACCCCAGACTGTCCACGATATGCCCCTGGAAACCCAAAATGTACCCCAGATACACCCCCAAATACCCAAAGTTGACCCCAAAACCACCACATACTAACACTCAAGGTACCCCGGGATGATGCAAAAGTTCCCCAGATGTCCCCAGAAGTGCCCCAAAATACCCCAACTTGACACAGAAATACCCTAGTGTCCCTGATATGCCCCTGGAAACCCAAAATGTACCCTGAATACACCCCCAAATACCCACAGTTGACCCCAAAATCACCACCACTTACTAAACCTACCGTCCTACCAACACCCTCGCCACTCACCCTTGTCCTTGAAGTAAGTCTTGAGCTCGGCGATGGTGGGGCTGAGGCCGAGGGAGCGCATGATCACCGTCAGCTGGTCTAGGGTGCGGATGGTACCATGGCGTGCATACAGAGAGAAGCACTCGCGGAACTCTGACAAGGGGTGGAAGGTGAGGCTCAGTTAGGTTAGGTGAAGCTCGGTTGACTGAAGTGTTTGGGGGTAAGATATGTGCAAGGGGGAGGGGATGTGTGTAAGGAGATGGGGATATGTGTGTATGGGGAATGGGGATGTGTTTTTGTGGAGGGGGGAGGGAGGGGTTGCAATGTAATAGACGGTAGTAGTAGTAGTAGAAGTAGTAGAAGTAGAAGTAGTAATAGTAGTAGTAGTAGTAATAGTAGTAGTAGTAGTAGTAGTAGTAGTAGTAGTAGTAGTAGTAGTAGTAGTAGTAGTAGTAGTAGTACGCCAAATAATATATAAAACATTTGTACCAATCCACTATCAGGTAATTATGCTAAATAGATACAAATACTTATTAAAATATACAAAGAGAAAGTTAATAAGGGTAATACCAATGCTACTGAGTCATTACTACTGCTACATCCTCCTGAGAGAAAGCTAATTACAACACACACAGAAAAAACAGGCTGAGGAATGGATCACAGGAAGGAAAGCTGGGAGGAATGTGTGGAGGAAGTGTGTGTGTGTGTGTGTGTGTGTGTGTGTGTGTGTGTGTGTGAGAGAGAGAGAGAGAGAGAGAGAGAGAGAGAGCAAACAAGCCCCACCCCAGGTATTCACCCACAGGTAAGGTAGAGCCAACTAACAGGTACATTCACACCTGCTTCACCCTGCAATCAAGGCCAGATACTCACCATCAATGTCCTGCTCCTTGAAGTGACGTGCCTGAAATAAAGAAAAAAGGAAATAATAACATGAGGAATAATCTTGGCCCTACAATAAAGAAAAAAAGGAAATAATAACATGAGGAATAATCTTGGCCCTACAATAAAGTAAAAAGGAAATAATAATGCTAACATAGGTTATATATCGCTGTTTAAAAGATAAATTTTCATCTAGTCACGACAGAATACTATAAAATTCTTCTTTTAATGGAGTAAAGCAGAACACCCTCAGCAAATAAAAATATACAAAATAGTTTAAACACAGCTGTCTTGAGACACCACATAAGTAAAGTTCTAATTTACCTACTAAGGCTGAAAATTCACTTTTCTTTGGGTCAAAGTATTCTACACACACATAATCTGTTCTTGTAGATTATATTGTTTGTGCATAGGATAAAATGAATTCCATGACTTAGGAACATGTTAATAGGTAATATTATGATATATAACATAGCTGTCTTGAGGATACATTTTTCATTAAACTGTTCTTCTAATTCACTTTTTTTTGGCTAGAATTCACACCTGTTCAGGTAAAACTAATCTCCACATACGTAAACTATTCCTATCGTGCTGGAGTGTAAGGCAAAACAATTTCCGTGACTTGAAAACTTGCTAAAATGTGAAAACAACAAAAGTAACTCCCTTATCATGGTTATAATCTACGTCTATCAAGCTAAAAGTACCCTACATATACGTATACTATTCTTATCATGTTCTTGTATAAGACAAAACAACATCAGTGGCTCAGAAACACATTAAAATAGGAGGTTTTAAGGACACACAAGTACATACAGTATTTCTTTTAACTCACTTTTCATGACCAAAACTTATGTCAACGCACTATAAATATACGTAAACTAGTCTCATGATATTAGTGTGTAAGGTAAAACAGCCTCAGTGGCTTAGAAACATGTTAAAATAGGAAAGCAGTAAAAAATAAAATATCAAAAACACTTGTACGTTCTCAATCTAACTCAATTTTCATGGTCATAATTTATCTCCTCAAGTCAGAATGCTCTACTATAAATATGCAAAGTGATCTCATGTTATTAGTATGTAAAGCAAATCATCCTCAGTGGCTTATGAACATTATAAAATAGAGGTTAAATATAAAATAGCAGAACAAGTACTAATTCCTTTTAACTCGATTTTCATGGTTATAACTTATCTCCTCAGGTCAGAATGCTCCACAAATACGCAAACTGATCTCATGTTATTAGTGTGTAAGGCAAAGAATCCTCAGTGGCTTATAAACATAGTGAAATAGACCAAGTAGAGGTTGAATATAAAATGGCAGAACGAGTAACTACCTTTTAACTCAATTTCCATGGTTATAACTTATCTCCTCAGGTCAGAATGCTCTACAAATACGCAAACTGATCTCATGTTATTAGTGTGTAAGGTAAAGCATCCTCAGTGGCTTATAAATATGTTAAAATAGCTAAAATGTCTCCTTCCGCCTGCTTTCACTCACCATTGTTGATGATAAGCTGTGACGTCACGGCCTACACACACTGTTGCCAAGTCCACACGGAAACACAGGAATTTATCGTCTATTTTACCTTATTTTCCCTACTTCTATCTATTTATTCCTATTATTTTCCATTCCTACATCTACTTGTATTTGTTTTAGTGTATTTATTGTCCGCAGTTGGTATAAATTGTGCCGTAAAAATCGGACTATTATGTATATTTGGTACCCTAGCTAAATGTTTCATACGTCACCCATATTGAAGCCTAAAAAAATATATTAAACAGCTGACATGTTGATATTCGAGGCCATAACAATAAACTATCAATCAATCAAGCAATATAAGAAAATAATAGACAGATAGAAAATGTAGCAAAAAATATACGGTAATAAGACCACGTATTTTATTGCTTATTATAGTTATTGTGTAAGTATATGTAGGCCTATGTATATTATGTAGTTATTAGTATGATTTATGTATATATATGACTTTTATATGTGTAAACGAAAGAATCAGCTATAGTTGATTGATTGATAATTTCTTGTTGCGATAAAGAAAATATAATGGAAGGAAAACAATACAAAGGAAAGGAAAAGATTAGTGAAACGATGCAAACACACACAAAATAAATAAACTATCAATCATCAATCAATCAGGTATACTATTATTACTGCGAGAAGAGGAAGAGAGAAGCGAATATATAATTATGTGGGTGGACGTACCGCATAATATAAGAAAGGATGAAAGTATTAACAAAGGGAGGGGCAGGGACTCCCCCTGGACAACAAGACAATAAAATGTGGGGGGGGAGAATTTGCCAAGCACACTGATGGGAATGAATACAGAGATAGAGTAAATACTAGTCCTTAAAGTAAAATACTGCAGAGATCACAGCCTTGTATAGCACGGCAGTAGTTCAGGCTGCCACACACGGCATCACCACCTTGGTGCAAACTGAGGGTGTTCAACAGGTTTCAGCAACTTATCAGAAAAACGTGGGATAGGAGGATTCGGTAATATAAGACACTTTCGGTTCTCACATCAGCTCTTTCTAAAGGTCAAAGAGGGGGTCAGTCTGGTTCTAATGAGTGTTTCTTAAGGTTCACGGTACAGAAGAAGGGTCAAACTGCCACCAGGGCCATAAAACTACTGGAAATGCCCAAAACTGGTTCTAATGAGTGTTTCTTTTGGTTCACGGTACAGAGGAAGGGTCAAACTACCACCAGGGCCATAAAACTACTCCTGGAAATGTCCATAACTGGTTCTAATGATCGAGTGTTTCTTTTGGTTCACGGTACAGAAGAAGGGTCAAACTACCACCAGGGCCATAAAACTACTGGAAATGCCCAAAACTGGTTCTAATGAGTGTTTCTTTAGGTTCACGGTACAGAAGAAGGGTCAAACTACCACCAGGGCCATAAAACTATACTCCTGGAAATGTCCATAACTGGTTGTAATGATCGAGTGTTTCTTTTGGTTCACGGTACAGAAGAAGGGTCAAACTACCACCAGGGCCATAAAACTACTCCTGGAAATGCCCAAAACTGCTACGAAAGCCTTGGCAAATATGTGTTCTAGGGCCGCGAAATGTCTTAAAATACGACCCAGAGAATATTAGATTGATTGATTGATAGTTTATTGTTGCAGGTAAACAACAAGGGAGAAGGAAAGACGAATATACAGAAACCCAAAATAGTAATACCTATCATAGGATGCTTGGAGGAATAATAATAAAGGAGCCCAGTTACTGTAGGATGTTTGGAAAAGGAATAAAAGAAAGAACCACAAATAATTAACGATGTTTGGATGATTGTATGTTTGGAAAAAAGAATAAACAAAAGGAGGAGAGAAAAGATCAAAAAGGTTCTTATAAACAGTTATCATAGGATGCTTGGGGAAAGAATAAGTAGAAAGGACCCCAGATAAATATCGTAGGATGCTTGGAGGAAAATAAAAAAAATAAAAATCCCAAACAGAGTAGAAAGGAGGAAAAAGGAGGAAAATAAATAAATAAAATAATCCCACATAGTTCTCGTATGATGCTTGGAGAAAGAATAACAAAAAGAATCCCAAATACTTATTGTAGAATGCTCATGAAAAGAAGAATATAGGGTCAAGTTTTATCATTTTCACAGTTATCGATTATCTGGCAACACGTCAACACACGCCTGCCGTACGCTGATTGGTTGATACTTTTGTTTACCTCTGCTTTGTTTACGTTGAGAAGTGAGTTAATGGAACGAGAAATGTGCAAGTAAATCCATGTTAAGAAAATAGAGAATAAAGAAACGAGAGTGTATTGGAAAGATTTGGGTTGGTAACGGTATTTACTCTCTCTCTCTCTCTCTCTCTCTCTCTCTCTCTCTCTCTCTCTCTCTCTCTCTCTCTCTCTAACCTTATAAATACTAACTCCTCTCTCATCATTCTTTTTTTCTCCTCCTCCTCCTCTTCCTTTTCCCTCCCTCCTCCTTCTCTCCTCCTTTCCTTTTCTTCTCCTTCTCTTCTTCCTTTTCCTTCCCTCTTTCACATCTTCCTCGTTCTCGTTCTAATTGTCCTTCTTCTTCCTCCTTTTTCTTCCTTCCTCCTCCCTTTTCTTTTCTTCTCCTCCTCCTCCTCCTCCTCTTCCTTTTCCTTCTCTCTTTCACCTCCTCTTCCTTCTCCTCGTTTTCGTCCTCCTTCTCTTCCTTCTTCCTCCTCTTTCTTTTCCTTTTCCTTCCCTCTTTCACCTCCTCCTCTCCCTCCTCGTTCTCCTTTTCCTCCTCCTCTTCCTTCTTCTTCTTCGTCCTCCTTCTCTTCCTTCTTCCTCCTCTTTCTTTTCCTTTTTCTTCCCTCTTTCACCTCCTCCTCTCCCTCCTCGTTCTCCTTTTCCTCCTCTTCCTTCTTCTTCTTCCTCCTCCTCCTCCTCCTCCTCCTCTTGTCAAGCCGGAGGTACAGAAGGAAGTATTCTCTCCATTTTTCCTCCCTCCTCCCTTCCTTCCTGCCCTTTCTTTTCCTTTCACCTTCTTAGCTATTTCCTCCTCCTCCTCCTCCTCCTCCTCCTTTTCCTCCTCTTTTTCTTCTTCCTTCTTCGTTTTCTTCCTTTTCCTCCACCAATACATACACCTATTTCTTCTTCCTCCTCCTCCTCCTTCTCCTTCCTCCTCTTCCTCCTCCTCCTCCTCCTCCTCCTTGAGTCACGCATCCAAGCATGAGACACACTTTCTAAAATACTCTTCTTCTTTTTAACTACTAACATCATCTGAATTCATATCCTGTTTCTCTCTCTCTCTCTCTCTCTCTCTCTCTCTGAAATGATGCTAAGGTGGAGCGTAATGAAAGAAAGAAAGAAAGAAAAGAAAGAAAAGGTAGGAAGAATTATGAATAAAGAGATAAATAGATAGATTATATAGATGGAAAGAGAAGGAAAATAAAGGAGAATGAAAGAAAAGAAAGAAAAAGACAGAAAAAGATATAGGCAAAGAAGGGAAGGAGGGATGAGAAAAAGAAAGAAAAAAGACAGGAAGAATAAAAGATAATTAGACAGATATGGATAGATAGATAGATAGAGATAGACTGATAGATAGACAGCCAGATAGATAAAAAAAGAAAAAGAAATATGAATCCAACAAAGAGTGGATGAAAAGACTGATGAAATTAAGCAATAAAGGAAAGAGTTTGTGAATGAATGAAAGAAAAGGATAGAAAAGGAATAAAAAAAGAAAAACAAATGGAAAGGAAAAGAATGAAAACACAAACAAAATAAATAAATAAATAAATAAACAAAGATAAACGAGAATAACCAAACAAAATCGAGAGAGAGAGAGAGAGAGAGAGAGAGAGAGAGAGAGAGAGAGAGAGAGAGAGAGAGAGAGAGAGAAAGATTCCTACAGCACTCTCGTCCCTCCTTCATTCCTTCCCTG
The DNA here is from genome assembly GCF_024679095.1 of Eriocheir sinensis. Taxonomy (NCBI): domain Eukaryota; kingdom Metazoa; phylum Arthropoda; class Malacostraca; order Decapoda; family Varunidae; genus Eriocheir; species Eriocheir sinensis. The sequence continues at coordinate 8,536,564 of NC_066550.1, read as the reverse complement.
ACCGCCGTGGAGGAAGGATCGGAGAGAAAGTTCCTCCGTGTAGAGAGAGAGACAGACAGACAGACAGACAGACGGAAGAAAAGAAACAGACGAGAGACGAAGAAAGAATAGGAGGAAACAGACATCGAAATAAAAAGACAAAAAAACAACGAAAAGAAGAGAAAGACAGACAAAGAAAAATACAGAAAAACAAAACAAAACAAAAACAACGTGAAAAACAATAACAATAACAAAAAGTGACAATTATCTGACAGTGAAAAAAAAAAAGGGACAAAGAAAGAAAGGAAGGAAGTGAGAGAAAGAGAGAAAAAGAGAGAAAAGAGCTATCTCACATTTTCTCACTATCTCTATCTCTCAAGACATGTCACGTGACTTTTGGTGATGACTGAAAACTGAAGGAGGACGAGGAGGAGACGTGATAAAGGTAAGGAGGAAGGAAGGAAGGAAGGAGGGAAGGAAGGAAGAAGGGAGAAAGGGAGGAAGGGAAGGTGGATTTGAGGGGAAGGTAAATAAGAAAGGAAGGAAGGAAGGAGGGAAGGAAGGAAGAAAGAATGGAAGGAAGGAAGGAAGGAAGGAAGAAGGGACGGAAGGAAATTAGAAAGGAAGGAAGGAATTAAGGAAGGGAGGGAGGAAGGAAAGGAGGAAGGGAGGGAGGGATGATAAAGGGATATAAAAAAAGGAGGAAGGAAGGTACGAAGGAAGGAAGGAAGGACGGAAGGAAGGAAGGAGGGAAGGAAGGAAGGAAGGGGGGAGGAGGATAATGGGAAAGGTATATTTAAGGAGGAAGTTAAAGAAGGAAGGAAGGAGGAAGGAGGAGGAAGGTAGAAAGGAAGGAAGGAAGGAAGGAAGGAAGAAAGGGGGGAGGGATGATAACAGGAAGGTATATTTAAGGGAGGAAGTTAAAGAAGGAAGGAAGGAAGGAAGGAGGGAAAAAGGAAGGAGGGAGGGAAGGAAAGAAGGGAGAGAAGGAAGGAAGGAAGGAAGAAAGGGGGGAGGGATGATAATGGGAAGGTATATTTAAGGAAGGAAGGTAAAGAAGGAAGGAAGGAAGGAAGAAAAGAAGAGGAAGGAAGGAAGGAAGGAAAGAAAGAGGGAAGGAAGGAAGGGGGGGGGAGGGATGATAATAGGAAGGTATATTTAAGGGAGGAAGTTAAAGAAGGAAGGAAGGAAAAAGGAAGGAAGGAAAAGAAGGAAGGAAGGAAGGAAGGAAAGGGAGAGGTAAATGATCTATGTGTGTGTGTGTGTGTGTGTGTGTGTGTGTGTGTGTGTGTGTGTGTGTGTTTGCTACTGTGTTACTCATCTCTCTCTCTCTCTCTCTCTCTCTCTCTCTCTCTCTCTCTCTCTCTCACTTTCCTTTACACTGTCACTCTTTCAACATTAATTCTTTTTTTTCTCTCTCTCTGTTCTTTCCTCTCTTTCTTCCTCCTGTTTTTTCCCTCCTTTTTTCCCTCCAACTTTCTTCCATTTCACTGATTTTCCTTCATTTCCTGTTTCACCTTTTTCCTTAGTAGTAGTAGTAGTAGTAGTAGTAGTAGTAGTAGTAGTAGTAGTAGTAGTAGTAGTAGTAGTAGTAGTAGTAGTAGTAATAATAATAATAATAATAATAATAATAATAATAATAATAATAATAATAATAATAATAATAATAATAATAATAATAATAATAAAGAAAAAAGGTAAAGAGCGAAGGAGAAGGGAAAGAGAAGAGGATGGAAAGAAGGAAGATAGGAAAAGAGGGTAAGGAGGGAAGGAAGGAGGGAAAGAAATGAAAGCAAGAATGAAGAGAAGGAAGAAGGGAAAAGGAGGAATAAGGGAAGGAAGGGAAGGGAAGGGAAGGGAAGGAAAGGAAAGGGAAGGAGAGGGAAGGAAAGGGAAGGGAAGGAAGGCTGGAGGGAAGGAAGGAAGGGAAGGAAAGGAAAGGGAAGGGAAGGGAAGGGAAGGGAAGGGAAGGGAAGGAAAGGAGAGGGAAGGGAAGGGAAGGGAAGGGAAGGAGAGGTATTTTAATGTGTAGAAGAAATGTGAAGGAAGAGAAACAGACAAAGGAAGAAAGTAAAGGAGAAAAAAAGTAGAGGGGAAGAAGAAGAAAGGAGGAGAGGAAGAAAGGAAGAGTTAGAGAGACATTAATGATAGAGTAAGAAGTTATCCATGCTCTCTCTCTCTCTCTCTCTCTCTCTCTCTCTCTCTCTCTCTCTCTCTCTCTCTCTCTCTCTCTCTCTCTCTCTCTCACATCCTAGTCCTTCCCTCCCTCCCTATCCTCTCTCTCTCTCTCTCTCTCTCTCTCTCCTTCTTACCTGCTATGGAATCTTCCCTCCCTCCCTTCCCTCCCTTCCCTCCACCTTTCTCTCCATCCCTCCATTCTTTCCTCCATATCCTGGTTTAACGGTAAGGTGTGGGGGGGGGGGGGTGAGGGTAAAGGACAGTCACCCCCTCCCCCCCCTCACCCCCTCTCCTTGACCTAAATAACTGTGATGGTGGTGATGGTGGTGGTGATGAAGGTGGTGGTGGTGATGGTGGTGGTGGGGGTGGTGATGAAGGTGGTGGTGGTGATGAAGGTGGTGGTGGTGGTGGTGGTGGTGATTGCTTTGTCTAGTTAAATCAGAAACCATGAAAATTTATGCTCTGATAACAAGAGAGAGAGAGAGAGAGAGAGAGAGAGAGAGAGAGAGAGAGAGAGAGAGAGAGAGAGAGAGAGAGAGAGAGAGAGAGAGAGAATAAACATAACAACAGGGAAACAAAAAAAACAGAGACGTAAAGAAAACAAAGCAAACGAACAAAAAAGAAACAATATAAACGAAAAATAAAAGAAAATTAAGACAGAGAGAGAGAGAGAGAGAGAGAGAGAGAGAGAGAGAGAGAGAGAGAGAGAGAGAGAGAGAGAGAATAAACATAACAACAGGCAAGGAAACAAAGCAACCAGAAAGAAAGACGTAAAGAAAACAAAGAAAACGAACAAAAAAAGAAACAATATAAACGAAAAATAAAAGAAAATTCAGACAGAGAGAGAGAGAGAGAGAGAGAGAGAGAGAGAGAGAGAGAGAGAGAGAGAGAGAGCGGTAGCATGACCCTTCTTCTGTACCATGAACCTAAAACAATGCTCATTAGTACCCGGCTGATCTCCTTTTTGGCCGTTGGAAATGGTGGATGTGAGAGCCGAAAACGTGTTAATGAATACAGATCATAGTGTTTCCTTCTCGTGACCATTTTATGAAGCTAATAGAAACGTGAGTAAAATCGGGCCGCCAGTGACATGCGATCCACGCCCATGTGTTAACCCGTCCGCTGCGATTGGCACGGATTTCGCCTTCACTGGTAGCCTAGTAACATATGCTCTCAGGTCTTTCTGTGCCTCTGTGGTGGGTAGTGGAGTGTTTCCCATGTCATTGGTATGCTGGATTTCCCCTCCAAAGATGCATGACCTCATTTTCTTCACTAAATTGTAGCAGCCACTTTTTGTTCCACTCCCGTAGCTTGGTGATGTCTTCTTGTAGGAAATCCGCATCCAAGGGGTTAAATCAGCACAGGTTTCGAATGAGTCAGCTTCATTTACATAAACGTGAGCCAAACCGACTTACATACACGCGAATCTAACCTCGATATCGACTTACTAATTATTCTTATGAAGCTTGAATTTCTTTTTTTAATTACGCGGAGCTCTTCCACGCGAACTCTTCACGAACCCAACCATGACCTTATTAAAAACGAGAACGACCTGTTTATAGAGTGAAAAAAATATAAAGATGAGAACATATAAGAGGAGAGAGACAAGTGAATGATGAAGATAATGATAAGGAAATAAGACGCACGAATGATGAGGCTAATGAGATGAAAACGAGGAGACATGAAAGATAAAGGAAAAACAAAGAAACATGAGAGATGAAGATAGTAATGACAAGAAAGAGAAGAACAATGAGAGATGATAAGATGAAGACACAATAGAGGAAGGAAACGAAGAAACAAGAGAGAGGAAAGTAATTACAAGAACACAAAGAACATGAAAGAAAGGAGAAATAAGAACGAAGAGAACAAATAAACAAAACAAAAAAAAAGAAAACGAAGAAATAATAATAAAAAAACGAGAAATAAAGAAAAGTACGAAGAGAGGAAAAGGAAGAAAATAAAGAAGAATAAGAATAAGAAGATGAAGAAGAAAAAAACTACCAAAAATAATAAAACAAAATAACAACAACAAAAAGAAAAAAAGAAGAAGAAGAAGAAGAAGAAGAAAAAAAAGAAAAGTAATACCAATAATAATAATAATAATAAAGTAAAACAACAAAACAACAACAACAACAACAACAACAACAGCCACCCGCACTCTGATTCACCTGTATTCTTCACCTGACCTTAATTAGAGTGAAGGCCAGGTGACGCCCTTATTAGGATACCGGGTCCACCTGCCTGCGAGGGTGTTGACCTGTGTGTGTGTGTGTGTGTGTGTGTGTGTGATCGGCCCTCTGTATGCGGTTCTAATACTGTTTGTTTGTTTGTTTGTTTGTTTAAGCACGTTTTCTTTTGTACACTTTTCTTTTTCTTCGTTTCTTTGTCTATCTTCATTCTTTCTCTTCTTTCTTTCTTTATCTACTTATCTATTTATTTGTTTATTCCGTTTTACTATCATTCTTTCAATCTCTCTCAACTTCTATTACTCATTCCATCCGCCGGTCTGTCTGTCTATGTCTATGTCTTTCTTACTTTTTTCTCTCATTATTCTTCATAGTCTCTCATTTATTCTCTCTCTCAGTCAACCCATCAATCTTTCTTTCTATTTCATTTGTCTTCTATATATTTGAGTATTCATTTGCATACTACATCTTCATTCACTCTTTCTTCTTTCCTTTCTTCCTCTCTTACTTTCTTCCTCAATATCTAATCTTTCCTCTTTATTTTCCTTTCTCTCTCTCTCATCTCCCTTGTTGTAATTCTCCTTGCAACAATAAACTTCTATCAGTCAATCTATCCATTCATCTCTCTATCCTGTCTCTTTCCTGACGGGAGAAGAGAGGAAGGGAAAGGCAAGGAAGGGCGGAACAGGGCGTGAAGGGGAAGGAAGAGGCGGAGACACCCCAAAAATATACATGATGCTCATAGAAATACATAAATAATCATAATAAGACACTATACCCAAATTAAGTCAGTGCCCGCTAGCCGGTGCCCCCAAAAAGAAAACGGGTTTGGGTGCCCCCTCCCACGTGAAGGCATGGCGGGGCGCGAAGAAAACGGAATGAGGGTGTGTGTGTGTGTGTGTGTGTGTGTGTGTGTGTGTTTGTGTGTGTGTGTGTTGTTTGGATCTCGCTTGTTTGATATGGAGGGAGGAGGGGGGAAGGGGAGAGGGGGGAGTGTGTGTGTGGGGGGGGTTAAAGGGGTTTAAGGGGGTGAGGGGGGATGGGGGAGGTGTGTGTGGAGGTGAGGCTGGAGTGTGTGTGTGTGTGTGTGTGTGTGTGTGTGTGTGTGTGTGTGTGTGTGTTGGTCTTGTTATTTTGCTCTTTTTCTTTTTGCTTTTTTGTTGTTTTTCGTGTTCCTCTTTTTTGTCTTGTTTTTTCTTCGTTTATTTCTTTTTTCTTTCTTCTTTTTCTGATTCGTTTCTTTTTTTTTCTCTCTTTCTCTTTTACTTCACGTTTCTTTATTTTTCTTTTTTTTTTCCATTTCTTCTTCGTCTCCTCCTCCTCCTCCTCCTCCTCCTCCTCCTCCAGCAATTCTACAAAAATGTAACTCTTTTTCTTTTTTTCTTTTTCAACTCTACTTTTCTTTCATGTTCATTTTTTTTTTTTTAGCTGTCATGCCGAAAATATTTGACCCAGTGACTTCAATATAATCAGTCCCGTTACATTATTATTATTATTATTATTATTATTATTATTATTATTATTATTACACTGCAAATTTTCCTCATTCGCTTCTTCCTCCCTCCTTAATTTCTTTCCTTCCTTTTTTTCTTCCTCTTCAGTTCTTCTATCTCCTTTTTTTCCTTACTTTTTTTTTCTTTTTTACCTTCCTCCTCCTCCTCCTCCTCCTCCTCCCTCTGTCTGTCCTGTTTCCTTCCTTCCTTTTCTGTTTTTCTTTTCTACTTTAATTTTCGAATCGTGTTGTTTTTTCTATTTCTTCCTTCCTTTTTATCCTTTCCAATTCTTCTTTCTTCTTCTTCTTCTTCTTCTTCTTCTTCTTCTTCTTCTTCTTCTTCTTCTTCTTCTTCTTCTTCTTCTTCCTCCTCCTCCTCCTCCTCCTACTCGTTCTCCATCTCTTATTTCTGTTCCACACACACACACACACACACACACACACACCTGCATACCGCCTTACCTCCCTCCCCTACAACTCCCCCTCCCCTTCCCCCCTCTCCCTCCCCCTACCCCCCCATTCCTCGCGTCACCCAGCCCACTCCTCCGTTACTCCTCAACTCCCTGCCAACTTGGGTGACCGCATTGTTACCACACACTCCTCCCCTTCCCTTCTTCCCCTTCCCTCTCCCCTCATCCTTCCCCTTCTTCCCTTCCTTCATCCCGACACTCCCTTTCCCTCACCCACGCCTTGCTCTTGTTGAAGGGAAGAAAGGGGAGCGGAAGAAAGGACGGGGATGAAGGGAAGGGAAGGAAGGGAAAAAAGCGGAAGAAAGAGGAAGAATGGGGAGGAAAAGAAAGGGGGAAAGGGGGAAGGGAAGAAAGAGGAAGAAAGGGAAGGGGAAGGGAAGGGAAAAGAAGGGGATGGGAAGGAAGGGGAAGGCAAGGGAAGGATCGCTACTGCTACTGGTGATGGGAGAGAGAGGAAAGGGAAGGGAAGGGGATTAACAGGGGAGGGGAAGGGAAGCGAAGGGAAGGGAAGGAAAGGGAAGGGGATTAACAGGGGAAGGGAAGGGAAGGGAAGGGAAAGGGAAGGGAAATGGACGAAGGAGAGAAGGGACTGGGAAAGGAAGGGAAAGGGAAGGGAAGGGAAGGGAAGGGAAGGGAAATGGACGAAGAAGAGAAGGGACTGGGAAAGGACTACTACTACTACTACTACTACTACTACTACTACTACCACCACTATTACTACTACTACTACTAATAATAATAATAATAATACCACTACTACTACTACTACTACTACTACTACTACTACAACAACTACCACTACTACTACTACTACTACTACTACTACTACTACTACTACTACTGCTACTGCACATTCTCCCACGCCTAGAAAATTACTGTGGAAAATTGCAGGTTATTGTTGAAGTTTTGCTACTGAGAAGAAAAAAAACGAAAAGAAAAGAGAAAGAATAGAAAAAAATATATATATATCTGTAGCGCCTTTCCCAGCCATTATTTTTTATGCTCTTCACGCTAACTCGAACGCGGTTGTGACGTCACCATGCGTTTGTTTACACTCGAACGCGCAATGGAAGAGAAACGCTAAAATGATAATAATAACAATAAAATAAATGTAATGAAAAGGAGAGATAAAAATAGAAGGTTAAGGAAATATATTTACGAAAACAAAAAAAAAGGCGAGATAGAATGAAATAAAGACGAGAAGGGGAACCAAAATAGAAAGAAAGAAAAATAACAATGAAATAATAAAATGTAATAAAAAGGAGAAAAAAGGAAGAATCAGAGTAAAGTAATAAAGTGAAGAATAACAAAGAAGGGAAATAAAAATAAAGACGAAACCGGAACCAAAAAAAAGGATTACAGAAGAATGAAAAAAATTTAAAGTGTAACAAAAAAGGGAGAAAGTAAATGGAAATGAAATATGACAAATAACAAAATAAATGACACGAAAATGAATAAAGTCGAAAAGGCGAAAAAGGAACCAAAAAAGAATTACAGAAGAATGAAAAAAAAACGAAGAGTAACAAAAATGGGAGAAAGTAAATGTAGGAAATGAAAAATAATAAATAACAAAATAAATGACACGAAAATAAATAAAGTCGAAAAGGCGAAAAAGGAACCAAAAAAGAATTACAGAAGAATGAAAAAAAGTAACAAATAAGGGAGAAAGTAAATGGAAATAGAAAATAATAAAGAACAAAATAAATGACACGAAAATGAATAAGGTCGAAAAGACGAAAAAGGAACCAAAAAAGAATTACAGAAGAATGAAATAAAAACGAAGAGTAACAAAAATGGGAGAAAGTAAATGTAAACGGAAAATGACAAATAACAAAATAAATGACACGAAAATAAATGAAGTCGAAAAGGAATACAAAAAAAAACAATACTAGAAAATAACTGTACTAACGAAAAGGGAATATATACGTATAAAAAAGAAGAGTTAGGGTATCTTACTAAAATGTTAGGCAGATATTCCCGTCACCCGATGTTTTCCTTCGTAGCAGTGATGCCAGATCCAAACCTTCCGTGAAACACTCTTATCTGGTAACACTGCGATCAAGAGCTTATTATCCTTCTTCCTCTTCTTTATTTCTTTCTTAAGGCGCTAAAATAAAGAATAACAAAACAAGAGATAAAAATAACAAAAGTAACAAAAAGTAACAAAAAAATGATTAAATAAACCTAGGAAAAAATGATTGAACTAACTTTTCTTTCTTTCTTTCTTAAGGCGATGAAATAAAGAACAACAAAAAAGGGGATCAAAATAAATACAGGATAAGGGACCAAAAGTTAACAAAGAAAAGAGATATAAAAAAAATAACGTAGGAAAAATTGATTGAACTGACGATTAACGAAATATGAGATAAGGAAAAATAATACACTAAATGATAATGATGAAAAATTAAATTGTGAGGGGAAAAAATGAAGTATATATTGAAATTACAAGAACTGGAAAAGCGAGAAAAAGCGGAAACAGAGAAGAAAGAAGAAAGAAATGATTAGGAAGAGGAGGGAGAGGAGAGGAGAGGAAAGAGAGAAGTTGTCGAGAAAAGGAAATGAAAGAAGGAAGAAGGAGGAGAGGAAAGAAGAAAAAAAAATACTGCTTAAATTAATGCATGAAAATGAGGGGAAGGAAAACGAGGAAAGGAGAAAAGAAAAGAAAAATAGATGAGAGAGAGAGAGAGAGAGAGAGAGAGAGAGAGAGAGAGAGAGAGAGAGAGAGAGAGAGACGGAGGGAGGGAGGGAGAAAATTTAATGGAGGAAGGTCGAGAGAGAGAGAGAGAGAGAGAGAGAGAGAGAGAGAGAGAGTGTAACGGTACATCTTTGACCACAGGCTACCAAGTGGAGAGAGAAGGGTGGAGTCTCTCTCTCTCTCTCTCTCTCTCTCTCTCTCTCTCTCTCTCTTACGACCTTATCCACCTACACGACCTTCCCTCCCCCCACCGCCCCACGAGCGCACCCCCCCCCACCTTTCTCTCCTCTCTCTACCCACCTGATATTACCAACCTCTCTCTCTCTCTCTCTCTCTCTTACGTAAGATTAGGAAGAGAAATCAAGGAAAAAGGAAAATTAAAATAAAATAAAGGAATGAAAGGAAGGGAAAGGAAGGGAATGAAGGGGAAAGGAATGGAGGAGACGGGAAAGGGAAGGAGAGGGAAAAGGAAAGAGGGGAAAAGAAAGGGAAGGAAAAGAAGGGAGAATGAAAGACGGGAAGGAAAGGAAGGAAAAATATAATGGGAGAGGAAGAAATGGATGGGAAGGGAAAGGAAGAAAGGGAAAAGGAGAGAGAGGAAAGGAAAAGGGAGGAAAACGAAGGAAGGGAGAGGAGAAAAGGGAGAAAAAAAAGTTAATACGGAGGAGGGAAGAGAAGGAAAAGAGTAGAGAGATGGAAGGAAGGGAAAGACGAAAGGAAATGAGGGAGGGAAAGGAAGGGAAGGAAAGAAGCAAATGAAGGAGAAAGAAGAGAGGGAAAGATACGAAAGAAAATGGATTGGAAGGAAGGAAGGGAAGGAAAGGAGGAAAAAGGAGGGAAGAGGGGACAAGAAAGGGGAGGAGAGAAAAAGAAGAAGGGGAGAAAGAAGAAGGTAACAGGGAAGGAATAAGGAAGGAAGGAAGGGAGGGAGGGAAAAGAGTATAAAGTAAAGGAGGGAAGGAGGGAAAGGAAAGGAAGGAAGAAAGGAGGGAAGGAGAGAAGGAGGGAAAGGAGGGAGGGAATGGAGGGAAGGAAGGAGGGAAGGAGGGGAGGGAAAGAAGGAGGGGAAGGAGAGAAGGAGGGAAGGAGGGGAGGGAAAGAAGGAGGGGATGGAGGGAAGGAGGGAAGGAGGGAAGGAGGGAAAGAAGGAGGGGAAGGAGGGAAGGAGAGAAGGAGGGAAAAAGGGAAAAAAGGAGGGAAGGAGGGAAGGAAGGAGGGAAGGAAGGAAGGAAGGAGGTGAGGGAAAAAGGAGGAAAGGTGGGAAGGAAGGAAGGAGGGAAGGAGGAAAGGAGGGAAGGAGGGAAGAAGGAAAGGAGAGAAGGAGAGGAAGGAAAGAAGGAGGGAAAAAGTGAAAAAAGGAGGGAAGTAGGGAACGAGGGAACGAGGGGAGGGAAGGAGGGAAAGAAGGAAAGGAGGGAAGGAGAGAAGGAGGGAGGGAAGGAGGGAAGGAGAAGTTACGCTCTAGTTGTTGAGGTAAAACCCTAATAATGACTTACCTGTAAACACACACACACACACACACACACACACACGCACACACACACATGGGAGATATTTTTTTATATTTTAAATTTGTATATGAGAGAGAGAGAGAGAGAGAGAGAGAGAGAGAGAGAGAAGTCTCTCTCTCTCTCTCTCTCTCTCTCTCTCTCTCTCTCTAAACAAGAACGATATACAAACAACAACAACAACAACAACAACAACAACAACAAACAAATAAACAAACTTCGATTTATATTACAATTATTTATTTATTTATTTATTTATCATTTATATTATTTCAAGTTTTCTGTTGCCTGCCTTTCAAAGTGTCCATGTTTCCCTCCCTTCCCTCCTTTCCTCCTCCTTATATCACCACAAACTCCTCCATCACCACCACCACCACCACCTTCCTCCTCCTCCATCATCACCACCTCCTCCTCCTCCTCCTCCTCCTCCTCTTCTGGACAAGTGGGTAACGCAAGGAGAGGTAACGCTTCCTAATCGCTCTTCCTCCTCCTCCTCCTCCTCCTCCTCCTCCTCTTCCTCCTCCTCCTCCTTCTGCTCCTATTCCTCCCAGTCCTTCACTTCTTCCCCCATGACCACCACTATCACTGCCCCCTACTCCTCCTCCTCCTCCTCCTCCTTCACCATCACTATTATTATTCAAATCGAAGAGGCGCGACCTAGAGGAGGAGGAGGAGGAGGAGGAAGGAGGAGGAGGAAGGAGGAGGAGGAGGAGGAAGAGTATTGTGGTCAGGCAAAATGGATATAAAAGAGGTTATTTCATACTGACTGACAGACTTTCTACTACTACTACTACTACTACTACTACTACTACTACTGCTACTGGGCCTCCATCTATTAGAGTTGCGTTGTGAGCGGTATATTTTCTCATATCCTTTCACAAAGCAATTCATTGGCCCCACCCCGCCAATGACTGTGGCCGACAACCATCTTTATTTAATATTACAAACTTTACTAAACATTTTATTTTTAAGCTAACAGAGCTTGTGGTTGATACGACTATCAACCACCGTCGCCTCAAAGTCCAGGTCAGCAATGCGGGTGGTTTTGGGTGCAGGTGACCTGGTTCCTCTCAGGCAGACCAAGGCTGACCTCAGGAGGGAGAAGGACAGCCTGCATCTCATCCAGGCGACCACACTGCTTCTTGGCTGTTGTTTCTAATCCGCCAGTGTTTCGGCGAGTCTTGCGTAGAAGCTCTGCGCCCTTGGTCCCATCCCTCCTGCCGTCGTGAATACTACCGGGGTGAAGGAGCCCTGGTCCACATTCTGTATTCTTTCTTCATATGCTCTGTTCTTCTCTTGCTCGTTTCTTCTGTGGGCTGCATCAAGGGTCAGGTCTCTGTGGCAATGGGCCATGGGATCAAAGATCCTTATGTTAAAGTATGCCCTTTGTCCACGAGTCCAAAACCCTCTGGCGCTAACATCCACTCGTGCTTCGTTCGAAACATTAGCAGTGCGTCTGGCGAGGTGTTCGCCTTGCAGAGGGAGCAGCATGGGTTCCACAGTCACGTCGTGGCAGACTTCTTTCAGCATCTGAGCTGTTACGTCTCTTACTTCATCATGTCTCATGCAGACGAAACCTCCTCTCTTGCATGTCATGGCATGATTTTGGTTGAAGGGTGAGCCACAGTTACACATGTTTGGGAGCCCATCCACTGGCCAGCCATACCTGAGGGCAAGGGCATCAGTAAATTCTTATTTGTTTAAGTTGAAGCCTTTTGCCCTGATAGGTAGTGTGGTTAGCCAGTTACTGCTACTACCACTACTACTGCTACTACTACTACTACTACCACTACCACTACTACTACTACTACTACTACTACTACTACTACCACTACTACTACTACTACTACCACTACTACTACTACTACTACCACTACCACTACTACTACTACTACTACTACTACTATTACTGCTACTACCACTACTACTACTACTACTACTACTACTACTACTACTACTACTACTACTACCTTTACTAATACTACTATTATTGTTATTATGAATTTTGTTTCTCTCTCTCTCTCTCTCTCTCTCTCTCTCTCTCTCTCTCTCTCTCTCTCTCTCTCTCTCTCTCTCTCTCTCTCTCTCTCTCTCTCTCTCTCTCTCTCGTAGCTTTCATCTCCTTCCTTTCTTTCTTCCTCTTCTCTTATCCTCTCCCTTTCTGTCTTATCCCTTTCTTTCTTTCCTTTCTTTCTCTATTTCCTTCCTTCCCTTTTTTTTTAATCCGACAATTCAAATTTCTTGTTGCGGTTTTGGTGCTGCTGTCACGGCTTTTGTTTGTCTGTCTGTGTTGGTTGCTCTGTCTGTCTGTCTGTCTGTCTGTCTGTGTTTTCATACATGCAACTTGTGGCCTTAATAAGAGATGTGTTTCTCTCTCTCTCTCTCTCTCTCTCTCTCTCTCTCTCTCTCTCTCTCTCTCTCTCTCTCTCTCTCTCTCTCTCTCTCTCTCTCTCTCAATAAATAGCAGGCAATTGACTTGAACTGGAGACATGTGTGTGTGTGTGTGTGTGTGTGTGTGTGTGTGTGTGTGTGTGTGTGTGTGTGTGTGTGAGATTCAGAGCATGACGAAAAAATGCACACACACACACACACACACACACACACACACAAACAAACATGGCTATCATTGCAATACTATTTTATTATTATTATTATTATTATTATTATTATTATTATTATTATTATTATTATTATTATTATTATTATTATTATTATTATTCAAATCGATTTTTTTTTTTTTTTTGCTTTAATAATTTTTAATGAATGTATTTTCTTGTGATAAACTCTGCCAATGTGAAATGAAACCACAGCTTAGTGTTGTCACATTACCCAGGATGAACTTTCACTTGATAATCATACGTACAAAACACTGAGGGTTGTATTACTAAAACATTTCGTTGCCCAAGTTCACATATTTGACAAGGCTTTCGTAGGAGTTGTGAGCATTTCCAGGGGTAGTTTTATGACCCTGGTGGTAGTGTGACCCTTCCTCTGTACCGTGAACCTCAAGAAACACATATTTGACAAGGCTTTCGTAGGAGTTGTGAGCATTTCCAGGGGTAGTTTTATGACCCTGGTGGTAGTGTGACCCTTCCTCTATACCGTGAACCTGAAGAAACACATATATGACAAGGCTTTCGTAGTTGTGAGCATTTCCAGGGGTAGTTTTATGACCCTGGTGGTAGTGTGACCCTTCCTCTATACCGTGAACCTCAAGAAACACATATTTGACAAGGCTTTCGTAGGAGTTGTGAGCATTTCCAGGAGTAGTTTTATGACCCTGGTGGTAGTGTGACCCTTCCTCTGTACCGTGATCCTCAAGAAACACATATATGACAAGGCTTTCGTAGGAGTTGTGAGCATTTCCAGGAGTAGTTTTATGACCCTGGTGGTAGTGTGACCCTTCCTCTGTACCGTGATCCTCAAGAAACACATATATGACAAGGCTTTCGTAGGAGTTGTGAGCATTTCCAGGAGTAGTTTTATGACCCTGGTGGTAGTGTGACCCTTCCTCTGTACCGTGATCCTCAAGAAACACATATATGACAAGGCTTTCGTAGGAGTTGTGAGCATTTCCAGGAGTAGTTTTATGACCCTGGTTGTAGTGTGACCCTTCCTCTGTACCGTGAACCTGAAGAAACACATATTTGACAAGGCTTTCGTAGGAGTTGTGAGCATTTCCAGGGGTAGTTTTATGACCCTGGTGGTAGTGTGACCCTTCCTCTGTACCGTGAACCTAAAGAAACACATATATGACAAGGCTTTCGTAGGAGTTGTGAGCATTTCCAGGGGTAGTTTTATGACCCTGGTGGTAGTGTGACCCTTCCTCTATACCGTGAACCTCAAGAAACACATATTTGACAAGGCTTTCGTAGGAGTTGTGAGCATTTCCAGGAGTAGTTTTATGACCCTGGTGGTAGTGTGACCCTTCCTATGTACCGTGAACCTCAAGAAACACATATATGACAAGGCTTTCGTAGGAGTTGTGAGCATTTCCAGGGGTAGTTTTATGACCCTGGTGGTAGTGTGACCCTTCCTCTGTACCGTGAACCTCAAGAAACACATATATGACAAGGCTTTCGTAGGAGTTGTGGGCATTTCCAGGGGTAGTTTTATGACCCTGGTGGTAGTGTGACCCTTCCTCTGTACCATGAACCTCAAGAAACACATATTTGACAAGGCTTTCGTAGGAGTTGTGAGCATTTCCAGGAGTAGTTTTATGACCCTGGTGGTAGTGTGACCCTTCCTCTGTACCGTGAACCTGAAGAAACACATATATGACAAGGCTTTCGTAGGAGTTGTGAGCATTTCCAGGGGTAGTTTTATGACCCTGGTGGTAGTGTGACCCTTCCTCTGTACCGTGAACCTCAAGAAACACATATATGACAAGGCTTTCGTAGCAGTTGTGAGCATTTTCAGGGGTAGTTTTATGACCCTGGTGGTAGTGTGACCCTTCCTCTGTACCGTGAACCTCAAGAAACACATATATGACAAGGCTTTCGTAGGAGTTGTGAGCATTTCCAGGAGTAGTTTTATGACCCTGGTGGTAGTGTGACCCTTCCTCTGTACCGTGAACCTCAAGAAACACATATTTGACAAGGCTTTCGTAGGAGTTGTGAGCATTTCCAGGAGTAGTTTTATGACCCTGGTGGTAGTGTGACCCTTCCTCTGTACCGTGAGCCTAAAGAAACACTCATTAGAACCCGACTGACCCCCTCTTTGACCTTTAGAAATAGCTGATGTGAGAAGCGAAAATGTCGTATAACATCGACCTGAGAGTTTAATGAGATCCAACAAGTTAAAATAACCGGCATATAATTACAGAGAAACAAAGGAGGGAGATCAATATGTCAGATTTGGATTATATTAACAAGAAATTAAGACTCAATCACGTTCCAGTATATTAAAAAAAGTTATGCTCATTAAACTTCATAATTACATTGATTGTTTGTGCACGAGTTGTTTTATTTACTCTAAAAAAAAATAAAAAAAATCCTACCTTCCTATCTTTCTTTTTTTCTTTCCTTCCTTCCTATCGTCCCTTTCTTGCATTTTTTCTCTTTCACCTTATTAAACTTCCTTTTCGTCCTCTTCCTCCTTTCAATATTTATTCTGTCTTTGTCATTTCACTCATTTTTTAGCTCTTTCATCCTCCCTTTCTGCCTTCCCTCCTTCCTCTGCCACGCCCCTCCACCAGCGTTGCCATATTATCGTATTCACCACATTGTATTCATCATTTTTAAGCCTCAGACTCTCGTACCTACACAAACAACGACAGAAAATTAAAGTTACCGTTAAAACTCTTATTCATTGATGTTTCTTTGTTTGTCTTTGCTATAGTTATCAGTCAGAAACCACGAAAATACAATGCGGTGAGTACGATAATTTGCCAACGCTGCCCTTCACTTTCCTGACCCTCCTATTCACCTTCTTCCTAGTCTTCATCTTCTATATACCTGACTCTTGAATCTGTCTTACATATAATCTTTCTTCCATCACCACCTCCCGAAACTGACCTCTCTTTCGGCCACCTCTTTTGATTATTTTTTGTAGGAGCAGCGAGTAGCGGGCTTTCTTTTATTATTGTTTCCTTTTTTGTGCCCTTGAGCTGTCTCCTTTGGTGTAAAAAAAAAACAAAGAAAACCCCCCCGCACCATAATGTCTTTCATCATCATCATATTCCCCTCATCACCAATATCTCTCATCACCATAATTTCCTTTCACAGATGCGGTCGGGCGGCGGCGGTGTGGCATGGGTGGTGGTGGTGGTGGTGGTGATGGTGGGGGGCGTGGCGGGTGACGGTCCCTCCCCCCCCATCACCCTCAACCCCCCACCTTCTCATCACAACCAGGCCGACGGTGGCGTGGTGGAAATTGGCGAAAATGTACAGGTGAGTGTGTGTGTGTGTGTGTGTGTGTGTGTGTGTGTGTGTGTGTGTGTGTGTGTGTGTGTGTGTGTGTCTAATATGTTTGTTTATTTGTCTGCCCGTCTGTCTGTTTTCTTCTTTCTTTCTTTCTTTCGTTCGTTCGTTCGTTCGTTCTTTCTTTCTTTCTTTCTTTCTTTCTTTATGTATGTATGTATGTATGTATGTATGCATGTATGTATATTGTCATCTTGTCTGTGTATTACCCCTATCTATCTATCTATTTATCTATCTATCTATCTATCTATCTATTTCTTTTTCTCCTTCCTTCCCCATTTATCTCCCTCCTCCATCTATATCCCTTCCTCCTCCTCCCCCTCCCCTTCCTTTTCGCCATCTTCAACAGGCCTACCCTATCTATCTATTTATCTATCTATCTATCTATATCCATCGATGTTGCCTACTATCTATCCATCTATCTCTTTCCCTCCTCCTCTCCCCTCCCCTCACTCCCCTATAACCCCCTCTTCCCTTCTGCTGAACAGGGCTACAATCTGCTGGACGCCGCGCCTTCCTACGCTGACCCCGACCTGCTGAAGGCGGTGATGGACCAGGCGGAGGAGGCGGACTTCAGGTGTGTGTGTGTGTGTGTGTGTGTGTGTGTGTGTGTGTGTGTGTGTGTGTGTGTGTGTGTGTGTGTGTGTCAGTTCATGGCGTTAGTTCAGTGTTGATCTTACGTTGGTTATGATGATTTCAGTTATATCAAGAGTAAATATTTAAAGATTTTGGTAATATCATAAGAGGAATTGCTTAAAGATTTCAGTAATATCAAAGAAACATATACTTTAAGATTTCAATATACAGATCGGGCTTTTTTTTGTACTTTTTTTTTGTTGTTGCCCTTGAGCCGTGACAGTTGATGTAAAAAAACAGGAGCAAATATTCAAGGATTTAAATAATATCAAAACACCAAACATTTAAAGATTTCAGTGATACCAAAAGAGCAGAGTTATGATGCAAAATTGGCAATAGCATCAACACATCTACGAGCAAAAGTATCAATAATAGTAACAATATCAATAGTAGTAGTTATAATATTAATAAATCTAGGAGTAAAGTTACAAGCGTTTGGAAAATACTAATAATAACAACACGTTTAAGAATAAGGTCATGAGTGATTGTAAAGTATCAGTAATATTATCAAAGCAAAATTAAGAGCTCTTTTATTGTACTTGTAAACCTATTAGAGTTTGTGTTAATGTTTTCTGAGCTCTTAAAATTAGGTCTTGAGATGCGAGTGAAAATTACTTACGATTTTTTTAACATTATCATAAATTCCTGCACAGAGTAAAGTCATCACTATAAACTCCAGCCTACCCCACAACTAACATATCCCACCGCTGCCACCAGTGTGTTACTTAATGTTTGTGTTCATTAAAAGTGAGTGCTTCTTACAAAAGACATTGGGCCGTATTACTAAACATTTTGTCGCTTAAGTTCACCTATTTGACAAGGCTTTCCTAGGACGATTGGGCATTTCCAGGAATAGTTTTTTTTGACCTGGTGGTAGTTTGTCACTTCTTCTGTACCATGAACCTAAAGAAACACTCATTATAACTCAATTGCCTCCCTCTTTGACCTTTAGAAATAGTTGATGTTAGAAGCGAAATGGTCTTATAATACCAACCATTATATTTAATAAGCCCAAGCACTGTCTCCTCTGCTGTAAAAAATAAATAAATAAATAAAATAGGTTTGTATAACACGAGAGGAATGAGACCAGCCTGATGGGTGGATGCACAACAGGGCCATATCTTTAAACATTTCTGCGCCCAAGAACACGTAATTTACTAGTCTTTCGTGGGAGTTTAGGGCATTTCCAGGGGTACTTTTATGACCCTGGTGGTAGTCTGAGCCTTCTTCTCTACCGTGAACCTAAAAGAACACTCATTAGAACTCGATTAACCTCCGTTTGGCCTTTGGAAACAGTTGGTGTGAGGGGTGGGAGCATTTGACAATACCAACAGCTTGCAGACAAAACAGGGACGATACAGCTTTCCGTGGGTAACATCCCTTTCCCTCACCCACAGGTACCCTCTGGCGACAACAGTGCCACCGGGAGGACGACGCAAACACACAGAGGAAAACGAAATTGAAAACGGGAACACGAACCTCCAAGAAGCCTTCTCTCTGAGTGAACTGGGCCAAGGAGATGGGGTTGGATTCCTCTCCCGCCCCTTCCCCTCCTCCTCCCACCACTCCCGCCCCCTCCCCCCTCTCATTTCGAAGGGGTATGCTAGTATGAGTATCCAGGGTCACGCGTCCACCCATAGATTAGAGGAGGAAGAAGAGGAGGAGGAGGAGGAGGAGAAGAGGGTGGTGACGAAAAGACCAGGAATTGTATACAAGAAAGTGACCTATGTTTCTTTTCCTCCTCCTTCTTCTTCCTCTTCTACTCCTCTTCCTCCTCCTTCTTCTCCCTCTTCTACTCCTCTTCCTCCTCCTTCTTCTCCCTCCTCCTCCGACTTCTCAGATTTCATCCCTTCCTCTCCTTCTCCTCCTCCTCCTCCTCGTCCTTCTCCTTCAACGCTTCCTCCTACTCCTCCACCCACACCTCCTCCTCCTCCTCCTCCTCCCTCCTCCACTTCTCTCTCCATTCAGCCTGCAACTAAGTATGTTCTAAGAGCTAGGCCTACACCCCCTCCCTCCCCCCCACCCTCCTCACCCCCCTCCCGTCCATTCTCCCCTCACCTCCCCTTCCGCCCTCACCCCCCCACCCACACCCCCAATAGGCCTACCCCCCGCCCTGACCCAAGCCCCCCCCACCCCAATGTCCCTCACCCCCCCTCTTCTATTCCTGAAAGCATTCCCGCACTACGATACACCCGTCGCCCCTCCCCCACCCCCTCCACTACCCCCGCCACCCCCACCCCCCGTCCTCCCCCCTCTTCTACACCCCCCCCACCCCCACCTCGGCCCACTCGCCCCCCTCCTCCCCCACCCACCCCGACACCACAACTCCACCCCCGCCCAGTGAAAACCCCCCTCGCCTCACCGCCCCCCAATACACCCCTCCGTAAGGAACAAGACCTCCCCACCGCCCCCAGTCTACCCACCCGTAAGGAACAAGACCTCCCCCAACCGCCCCCCACTCTACCCCCCCGTAAGGAACAAGACCTCCCCCCAGTGAACACTCTCAACAGCCCCCTCCCCCGACCTCCCCCCCCTCCCCCCACACGTAAGGAACAAAACCTCCCCCCAGTAAACACACTGAACAGCCCCCTCCCCGACCCCACCCCTTCCCCCCACGTAAGGAACAAGACCTTCCCCAGTGAACAGCCACCTTCCCCACCGCCCCCCTCCCCCCACGTAAGAAACAAGACTCCCCTTCCCCATTCCGCCCCTCCAAAGTTGACCCCTTCCTTCCCCAGGCGCCCCCTGTCCCCGTCCCCCACCCATCGCCTTACCTCCCCTCCCCCCACCCCTCAAGCGCCCAGTCCCACCTCCTCCGGCCTGAACTTCCCAGGGACCTATCACCCCAGCCGCCCCCCAGCATTGCCCCCCACTTTAAATATCCCCGGCATCACTTTACCCCCACCCTCCTCCCTTCCATCCCCGCAGGCGCCTTACCCCCAGCCAACGCCCCGCCTGCCCCCCCCTCCTTACTGAAAAGATCTCAAGCCCCAGTCTGCATCCCCCCACCCCCTGCCCTCCAGCCACCCCTCCCTTCGCCTTCCATCTACCCCCGCCTCTCCTCCCCAGGGTTTATCACGCCCCCAGGTCATCCCCTTCCCCAGGTCTCTTCCCGACCTCTCCCCAGCCATTCCCCAGCCCCACCTGCCCCAACACCCCTTCGCAGCCCCGGCAGGTAAGAGGCCGGTGTTCGCCCCCGCCCCCTCGCCGCCCGTCCGCCGCCCCCAGGAAGACAACGCAATCCCCCCCGCCACGATGTCCCCAGACCCCCAGCCCTCCGCCCCCCTGCTGGGTCTCTTCGCGCCGCCCCCCATCAACAGACGCAGGGGAGAGGCGCCCCCCGCCGCGCCCCCCCCGCCGTACCAGCGGGGCCTTGGCCCCGCCCCAACACACACCCGTAAGGTGGTGGTCCTCGGCCCCTTCCCCGCCCACCCCAGGCACCCCTCTCAGACTACCAAACCCCTCCCTGCTGCCTCCGCCTACACCCGCCCCCCTCAAGCCACGCCCCGTCACCCCGGCCAGCACCCCCAAGCCCGCTAAGAGTCCCGCCCCGCCCAAACAGGTCCTGGGGGGTAAGAAGTCCCCTGGGGGTGAACCTGGGATAGTGTATGGAAGACCCGCAGTAGAGAGGAGCGAAGAGGTGCCGGGGGAGGTGAAGGAGGCGCTGGTGGCCGCACGAGTGAGGTTCCCGCCGGGTGTGGGGGGCGTGGATAGGCAAGGGGGGGCCAGACCTATCATACCCGTCCCTGTTCCTGTCCATATGGCACCCCCACCCCCGCCCTCACCCCTCAAGGCCGCCCCCGCCCCCGCACCCTTACACTTCAAAGCCCCCCCGCCACCCCCACCCTCACCCCCTTCACGCCAGCCACGCCCGCGCCCCCTCCCTAAGCTGGCCCGCCGTGTGCTGCCCCTACCCTCTACCACCACCGCCCCCCCAGCCTCCCAAAACCCCCTGTGGTCTCTGTTAGGGCTTGGAAGCCGCCCCTCAGCTAACCGACCCCGCCCCTCCCTCCTCCCCCGCACTCCTCCCCCCTCTACCACCACACCTACCTCCCCCACCACTCCCAAGACCCCCCCCACCACCCCCGCCTCCACCACACCATTGCAACCAGTGTACCGCCACCCCACCACAACCACCACCCCTGCACCCCCCACCACCCCTCCACCCCCCACCACCACTACAACTACCACCACTACCACCAACACCCCGACACGCCGCACCCCCTCCCCCCTCAGCCACATCCCCGACGCCCCCCTTGACCTTGGCTCCTTCCGCCCCCCAGTACTCGATGAGGGGGCGTTTAAGGGGTGGAGAGTCGTAGGGGGGGCGCACACCCCTGCCGAGGAGCCTGTGGTGTCCTACGTCGTGGAGAACACCCCTACCGTCCCCACCCTCCCCCCGCCACACCAGGGGAAGGGGGGGAAGAAGGGGTTGGGGGAGAAGGGGAAGGAGATGGTGGGGAAGGACAAGGAAGGGGTGACGGAGAGGTGGAAGGAGGGGAGGGAGGTGGTGGAGAGGAGGATAGGGGAGGTGGATGTAAGGGAGAAGGAGATAGGGGATGTGGTAACCGGGGCATTGGTGGGGGGGAGGGGAAGGGTGGAGGATGTGATAAGTGGGAAGATTGGGGGGGAGCCGGTGAGGGCCGTGGTGGGGGGCGGGAGGGGGCTTGTCCAGTTCACCTCCAGGCTCAATGTGGAGACGCCGGGGGTGGTGAGGAGCTACAGGATGAACGCCCCCGTCCTCGCCCCCCTTAAATCCGACCAAACCCCCGCATGAACCCGACCAAAGGAGGAAAAATAGCCCAATAGTTGAAAATAGCCCAAACACTACCACAATCTTCATAAACTAGCCCAGTATCATTAAAACCCCCAATAGCCCACAACAGCCCAGAAAATAGCCCCCAAACAGCCTAATTCTTTCTGGACTTAGCGCTGTTCCGAGCCATATGGTGAACAGACAGACAAAGAGACAAACAGAAGACAGACAGACTGACAGACAAGGGAACAAGCTAAAGAAAAACCTGAAAAATGAGAAGACAGTGACGTGAGAAAAATAATTGTGATGAATATTATGATGATGATTGTGATGAAGGTAAAGATGGCGAAGATGATGATGATGATAATGAAAACGGTATGAAGATGATGGTGAGGAAGATAGTGATGAAAACAAGTGTGATGAAAGAGATGTGAGGAGAGAAAGAAATGCAGGTGGTATGAGAGAGTACGCGAAGTGACAAAAAGGACAAAGTTTAGATGTGTTAAGATTCGTATCATAATAAAAATAGGAAGAATGGTGATAAAATAATAACACTAATGACAGAAAATAAAAACAATGGTGATGTGAGAGAACAATGACGGGAAACAAAACACAGAAAATAATAAAAGAAAATAAAAACAAAGAAACAAGTGAAGGGAAATTAAGAAATATCATTATAGTTCTGAATGTGGCAATAATGAGTCTGTTTATCTGTTTATCTATTTGTCTGTCTATCTAAACATCTCAACCCATTTTTTTTATATCAAAAGTTTAATTAATGATAACTAAATATTACGAGGCATTAACGACATCTTAATAATAATAATAATAATAATAATAATAATAATAATAATAATAATAATAATAATAATAATAATGGCTATATGCTTCTTAATGTTTTAAAGTAATTGACAACCATTGCCATTTATACGTGTCTCTCTCTCTCTCTCTCTCTCTCTCTCTCTCTCTCTCTCTCTCTCTCTCTCTCTCTCTCCTCATTTGTTACATTTTTCTTATTATTTCATCTTTCTATCTATCTATTTATCTATCTATCGTGTGTGTACATTCAAACACACACACGTATACACACCAACCCAATAATCTAGTGGCATTCATATTTATCTATTTAATGTAGTAGGACGTAATGTAGACTATATATAATTATTTTTTGCACTGATTAATATTAAGCTTAGTTAAGAGTTTTAGCACCTGTTACCTGAGCTACAAATCACACGTATTGCTCTGTATATTATGTTCTGTTTGGTATTTTATGTGTTGAGTCACTCCGCGTGGGTCTCTTATATTTCCTTTATCTAACGAGGGTATTTGAGTTACTGGAGAAGTGTCATAAATTGCTTCAGTTCTCTTGTTATAAAAAGTCACCGTACACTATAGGTTGGCAAAGAAGCCCCTCCCTCCCTGTAACCTCCTAATCTCCTTTCACACAACCAATCAGCTCCTGTACCTACGGCAGAGGGGGCGGGGCTTGTGAACCAACTTAGTGTGGGGTTACTTTAGTCCAGTGGTTCTTAACCTTTTCAGAGGCGCCGAACCCTAACGAAAACCTCCGCACAGCAGCCGAACCCCTCAAGTATATAAAGAAAAAAACATACAAGTGGAAGAAAAATTGCTTCAAAATTCAAGAGTATATCAATTTTAAATAATACAAAGAATGGATTCCATTTTAATCCATAAAAATATTAAAGAAAATTTGCTTAAAATTCAATTGCAAAATTGCAATGTCTTTCGGGAGAATCTTCGCCGAACCCCTGAGACTGGCTCGCCGAACCCAGGTTAAGAACCACTGCTTTAGTTGGTTAGGAAAATGGATTGCAAACAGAGAGAAACTTCCTTAATCTTTCTTTACGTTTGTGGGGAAGAATAGGTTTAGTTGTTGACCCTTTCCGCCTTCTTGTCAAGAGCTGAATGACATGCGTTTCATTCGTAATTAAACTATAACATGAGAGCCGAAGTCCTATTAAAGGAAGTGATTCTTAACACAACACTCCTTTTCTATTACGAATGTTGTAAGGAGATAAGCTAAACATAAGTGACAGGCCAGACACTCGATAAATAAATGTGGAAGTCGTAAAAAGAAAGGAAGAAAGGAGAAAATATAGGAAGTAGGGAGGAATAAAGTTATGTGGAAGGAAACCTCGTGATTTTACACATTCCTATACTTTTTCACACACGAATGTCATAAGATAGGCTGGATATCAGTAACAAGACAAAAACTCATTGACATTCACCAAGACAACACAATCAAATAAATAAAGAAAAAGAAAAAGAAAGAAAATAAAAAAAGCCCGCGAAGGTAACAACCAAAACAACAGTAGACCGCAGATTGGACATACCTTATATTTATCGTATTTTAGCGTTGAATCTCCTTTGTTTTAAGATATTTTCCGTCACCAACACGTGCAGCAGATATTCAAGTCCATGAGTATCACCACGAGGATGTTCTAGGTGCTAAACATACGAAGATATAGACGAAAATATAAGTTTGATAATACATTGCACAGCCTCCCATGTAAACACTGGAGAGGGAGACTAATCTAAAATATGGACAGGATCATAAAGTTTAATATTTCTGTATAACAAAAACACTTTAAAAACTTAAGTTCAATATATATGGGATGATAAGTTTTGTTATTTAAGTAATAATAAACTGTTGCCATATGTTCTTTCTTCCAACTACGGAAATAAAATCAATGCGAAAATATAGATAAAGATAAAATACACAGACTGCGATTGCTGATTGATTGATTGATTGATAGTTTATCGTTGCAAGTAAAACAACAAGGGAGAAGGGAGGAGCATGCCATCCCAACCCCCAGGCAGTACAGAGTGTGATTATGCAACTAAGGATACATGTGTAATTAAGTAGCACCAGGAAACTGAAAAGATACAATGGCTTCAAGATAACGATAATTGGTGTCTCGTGATTGGCGGCGTCAAATTGCCAGTAAAGTTGCCCTTGTGATAGCACCTTGAATAGGCTACCCACTGACTGACACGTGTTTGGCAATGGTGAGGTCACGTGTGTTGCGGGCATGGCAAGCACGTAGGTATGTTGTGTTGTGAGTGTTACAAGCCAACAGCATGACAAGTGGGGCACAGAAGTAACCTTTGGATTGCTAAACAGTCTTACGGTGCTTGAGAACAGAGAGGTCAAGTTGGGGGCATATGCTATAAATGCGCGTGGCCTCGGTGCTCATCTCCGTCACATTGCCCTTTGAGCGTGTAGTGGGAAACAGGGTTAGTGTGAACTGTGTCATACCCGGGTTGCCACAGTTTACCTTCCCCAGGTCTCCTCAGGTACCCATTTATCGACCAGTGCCCAATAAGGAGAGTGAAGATCAGGGTGAATTGTGCGCCGATCGAGTGCCAACACCGTGATTCGAACCATAGCTCGCGGATTCATAACTGGTCGAACTAACCTAGCTTTTCACCCTCATAGAAACGTGATAAGCTGTCTGTCTATTTGCTTGTGTTGTCCATTTATATGTAGTGTTGTGTACTGGCCTAAGAACATAAGACCCACATGAAACAGCCTCGTATTTTTATGTTTATTCTATTATATTTATTTATTTGTATGTATTATATATATTTTTTGTCAGCAAGAAGCAACACAAGGCGAGATGTTGCTCACCACTCTCTGTATATATTGCTTTTGTATTTGTGTCTCGTTACGTTATTATACTGCTGTCACGATTAACCAGACCAATAATTTATACAAACTGTTTATAATAAAAGTGATACACGTCATTATGTTTGTTATTCTCCCTCTACAGTCTCACTTTCAAGAGCACCTTTATTTTTTATAAGCTAATGGACTTTTTTCCTATTTTTTTTTAGTTTTTCTCTCTGTTCTTCACTGCTTGTCTCAACCTCCTCTCTCTTCCTTTCCTTCATCTTTTTCTTCAAGGGCAACAAAGTGTAGAAAAAAAAATGCCCGCTTCTCACCGCTCCCACATCCCTTCATCAGTCCTCACGTATAACTATATAAAGACATATAAGTATAAATATAAATTCCTAGTCATAGTTGTACCAATTGATTGATAGTTTATTGTTACAAGTAAACAACAAAGGAGAAGGGAGGAACATGCCATCCCAACCCGAATATGGGACTTTTTTAACCTAGTCTTCACACCTTTTATAACTTAGGTGTTTCCTTTGACTATAAAAACACAGATGGCTTAACAAACACAGCATTTTATTAGTAGTACAGTAGTATGGGCGTGATGATAACAATAATAGTAATAATAATAATAATAGTAAAACCAGATAATAGCAGCTAGTTGTCGTGATGCAGATTAATAGAAGTAAACATAAAATAGCTGTGTGTCGCTTGATTAAATTATTACCATTGTACACTTTTTTCCCGAACGTCATTGCTTATTATCATTATTATTATAAGTATTTTTTCTTCTTGGGATTAAAAAAAAGGTCTATACATACTACTATCGTTTTCTTGCAGTGTTTATTTATTTTTTTCTGACCAACTGTTGTTTTTTGCTGTTATTGTTTATAGGACATTTTCTGATTTAAATTTTAATGTTGCTGTAATTATGAGCGCATGTGTGTGTGTGTGTGCGTGTGTGTGTGTGAGCGAGAGACCGTGAGCTAGATAGATGATAGAGAAAGAGAGAATTAAAATGAACAATAAACAAGAATTAAGATGAAAGCCAAGAGAGAGAGAGAGAGAGAGAGAGAGAGAGAGAGAGAGAGAGAGAGAGAGAGAGAAACACATCGCTTATTAAGGCCACAAGTTGTATGTATGAAAACAGACAGACAGACAAGCAGACCAATGGACAGAGCAACCAACACAGACAGACAAACAAAAAGCCGTGACAGCAGCACCAAAAACGCAACAAGAAATTTGAATTGTCGGATTAAAAAAAAAGGGAAGGAAGGAAATAGAGAAAGAAAGGAAAGAAAGAAAGGAATAGGATAAGAGGCTAGAAAGGAAGAAAGGGATAAGACAGAAAGATAGAGGATAAGAGAATAGGAAGAAAGAAAGGAAGGAGAGAGACAGAAAGAAAGGAGGCAAGATAAAGTTAGGAAGAAAGGAAGGAAGGAGAGAGGAAGAAAGGTGATAAGATAAAGAATGGAAGTAAGAGACAGTTAGGAAGAAAGGGAGGAGGAGGAGGAAAAAAGACAAGGTAAGAGAAAGGAGTAGGAGATAGAAAAGAAAATAAGAAAGGAGAAAAGCTAGAGAAGAAGACGAGAGAAAAAGACTGGAAGAAAAAAAAGTGGAATAGAGTACATTCTTGAAAAAAAAAATAATAATAAATAAATAAAAGTGGAAAATGAAGACAAAGGGAGAATAAAGAAAAATAATAACAAAAATATACAAGAAACTGCACCAGGAGTCTATATATATATAATTCAAATATAAAAAATAAGATAATTTAAATACCAGTCACTGAGCTGCAATTTTATTATGAGTAAATTCAATCACACCGGAATTTTGTGACAAGAAAAGGAGGAAAAAGAAGAAGAGGGAATGGAGGAAGAAACAGGGGATTGGAGGAAAAGGGAGAGAAAGAAACAGGATGGAAAAAGGGATTGGAGGAAGAAACCGGAGATGGGAAGAAAAGGGAGAGGAAGAAACAGGAGATACGAGGAAAAGGGAGAGAAAGAAACAGGATGGAAAAGGGAATGGAGGAAGAAACAGGAGATAAGAGGAAAAGGGAGAGAAAGAAACAGGATGGAGGAAGAAACAGGAGATGAAAGGAAGGGAGAGGAAAGAGGAGGTAAAGGAGGAGGAGATAAGAGGAGGAGGAGATAAGAGGAAGAGGAGAAAGGAGTAAATTAAAACAGAAAACTAATAAAGATACCAACCAGCTGTCCTCTCTCTCTCTCTCTCTCTCTCTCTCTCTCTCTCTCTCTCTCTCAGGTGATACAAAAAGCAGCCATGCACAAAGCCATAAAACCCAATTCAAGAGGAGAGAAAAGAAGGAGGAAATAACTGCCCATTCCTCAAGAGATAAGAAGAGAAGAAAACCAAATAAAAATAATAATAATAATAATGATAATAATAATAATAACCTCATGAAAAAGAAAAAGGAATCATAACCACAATAATAATAATGATAATAATAATATGAATCACAATAAAGAAGATGAGGTCGAGGAGGAAGAAAGCAATGAGGGAGAACACAAGGAACCATGAGCAAAGAGATGAAGATAAGGAGAGAGAGATGAAGAGGAGAAAAATGAGACAATGATAATGGAAGAACAAAGATGATCAAGGAGAGGAACAAGGAGGAGGAAAAGTATGAGGAAGAGGAAGAGTATGAGGAGGCGTATTAGGCTAAGGAAGGCTTGCAAACAATAAACAGCCACTAGAATCACTCTGCACTATATAAAGTCTTCATATTCAGCCCCGAAGTCATTGCTGTAGTCGTCCTGCGGAGAGAAAAAGAGAAAAAAGGTTAGTTTAAGTTACGACACAATACAGTCGTCCCTCAAATAGTATGGTTTCCAATAGTACGGTTTCAGTTTTATACGGACTGTCATAGAAGAGTTTTTTAGGATTTTTAAGTACGGTTTCAGTTTTATACGGACTGTCATAGAAGAGTTTTTTAGGATTTTTAAAGTTCCCGCTCGTCGCACCAAGTAGCCATGGCGTAAGTGGCAACACTGTTCTACCAGACTGCCACCCACGCGCACGACAATCCGTATAAAACCAAAACCGTACTATTGGAAACTGTACTATTTGAGTGATGACTGTATTAGGTAAAGGAAGGTTCAGTTAGGCAACAAAAAAGGAAAGTTATGTACAGTTAAGAGATAGCAAGAAAAAAAATTGCAAGTCTTGGGTTACAGAAAAAAAAAAAAAGGCTAACTCCAGCAACATTGACATAAGCAAAACTGATATGGTAAAAGCTTCACTATATATCAGCTATTTTTACATCTCTTAATATATTTTCACCTAATGTGGAAAATATACAATTAAATAAACACTTTCTAACACCTATCGCAATACATTTTTACCTACAGAGAAAAAAAAAGCATCTGAGTATACTTTCATAACCTGGTAGCAGTGACGGGCCAAATTTGGGGCTTTACCGTGTACCAACGACAGGCCAAATTTTTGCCATGATATAACCCCCCCAAAATAGATGATGCATAAACTGATCACAAATGCATTTATATATATTATGAAATGTTTTGCGTGTGATGATTTTTTCCTCATTTTTCTCGCTTAGAGGGTCCTTTAAGAAACATGATCCCCGCAGCTACCGGGTTAACACAAATACCCCCCCATACCCATACCCACACCTCCAGCCCCCCCCCACCCCTCAACTCACCGCAATCGCCCCCGAGCCCACGTTTAGCTTGGCCTTGCCCGTCTGCTTCTTCTTATTCTTGGGCTTGCTGGCGCGCATCTTTTCGTTGTACAGTGTGTTCAGGACGGCTGTCACCCGCTTCACCTCATCCATCTCCACTATGGGGGCAGGCAAAGGTGATGGGTGAGTGGGTGGTTGGGAAAGAATGAGTGGAAGGGGTGATGGATGAAATGGATGTTTGGGAAAGTGTGACGGATGTGTGGAGAAGAAGAGGATGTGATAGGATAAAAGGAAGAGGTAATGAGAGAGTTGAGTGTTTACGGAAGTGATGGGTATGTGGAAAGGGAGGTGAATGAGTGATAGGAAAGGATGATGAGTGAGTTGAATGACATGAGAAAAAGAAGCATATGGGAATGTGCATACCTAAGAAGCAATTCAAAGTGAAATAGGTCACAAGGAGAAACAGAAAAACAAAATAAAAAAGGACATGTATCAAATGTAGAAAAAAAGAGAAGAAACAAAGGATTAAGGAGAAGAAATCAAGAGGAGTCAGACCTATGCAGCAATCAACAAAACTATACCGTACTAAAGAAGAAAATAAATGAAAATGGACTTCCATCAAAATATAACTGGAGGGAAAAAAAAAAAAAGAGTATAAAGAAAAAATGAACCAGGACAAAAATAAAATAAAATAACTTCATTACAAAGGCTACAGCTCCACACTTACATCTATGGGCCAGTTTCACAGTTCAGCACAGTGGGTTGGTAAGCTCCCTAACTAAATATCAAAGACCACACACCCACAGTTCTGGCAGAGGATCACCAAGACTCACTAAACACTCCCAGCAACACACACACAAACACACAGCCACACACCCACCACCCCCCCTTTCCTAACACTCACAGTTCTGGAAAAGGATCACCAAGACTCACTAAACACTCCCAGCAACACACACACAAACACACAGCCACACACCCACCACCCCCCCTTTCCTAACACTCACAGTTCTGGAAAAGGATCACCAAGACTCACTAAACACTCCCAGCATCACACACACAAACACAAAGCCACACACACCCATCACCCCCCTTTCCCAACACTCACAGTTCTGGAAAAGGATCACCAAGACTCACTAAACACTCCCAGCATCACACACACAAACACAAAGCCACACACACCCATCACCCCCTTCCCCAACACTCACAGTTCCGGCAGAGCACCAAGACTCAATATCGACACTCCCAGCATCACACACAGACACACACACACACATACACCACCCCCCTTCCCCTTCCCCTTCCCCAAACTCACAGTTCTGGCAGAGGTCCCGCGTGATGTCCTCCACAAAGGTGACAAAGGCCGGCCGCTTCTCCAGCCTGTCCGTAGCCCTCACCTTGGACACCACCACGCGCCGCAGCAAGGACAGACCCTCCGTGGTGTTCAGGTCGACAACTTCCAGCAGTCTCGGGTCTGTAGGGGCAAGAGAAGGGAAGGAGGAGGTGTAAGTTGGGTTTGTTCCGTTTTTTTTGTTGATTTGTTTTTTCATTTCTATCGCCACTTCTAATTAATTTATTCCTCACATCCTCTACATCCTTCATCATAATCACCCTCTCTACCTTTCCTTTACCTCCTTAACCTCTATCACCACCACCTTCCCTCTTACCATTCTATGCCTCTCGTCCCCACCTCTTCCCTCTTCCTCCTCAACTTCATCTCAAACACCCCCATCATCATATCCATCCAGGGGTGTGGAGGCGGAGTTAAAATTTTCCGACTCCGTGAAATTTTAAAGTTGCGATCCGATTCCGACTCCTCTATTGCAATTCTTTTATTTATTTATTTATTTTTATTTTTTAGATGCTGCCTGTAGTGCCGGTAGACTCTCTTGAGGTCCTTCTTCTTACATGTATTTACATCCAAATTACGTGTACTCTATATAGACAACATCCAGATAATGTAAAAGAAAAAAACCACAACTACATCACACGATATATGATTACGTCAAGGAGTCGGAGTTGGGGGTATTTTAACCGACTCTGACTCCAGCCAAAAGTAGCTGACTCCACACCCCTCTATCCATCCAACATTTACCAATCAATTCCCTTCCTTTCACCCACTGTACCCCATTCCCAACCAAATTAGCAGGAGCCTATGCACTCCTCCCCCTTCTCTTTCTTCACCACACTTTACAACCTCACAATATCAACCTATCTGTCACTTTCCTCTCCATTGCTTCTTTTTCCCTTCCCCTTCTTCTGAACACCTCAAAAACCTAATATATCAATCCCTCTTCCTATTCCACTTTCTTTAACTTACTTCCTAATACTCATAAGACAAAAACCTAGCAATCTCCTCCATATTCCCTTCCCCCACTTCCCATGCACCCCAAACACTAACCTTTTAAATTACTATCAATCCTCTTCCATATACCAACTAACTCAATCCCTGAACACAAACCTGTCTACCTCCCATCCCTCCTTCCTCCAGCACCAACTATATACCTTGTCCCTCCCCCCAGCACCCACCATATCCCCCTTCCCCAACATAAGCCCATCATTCCCATTCCCCTTTAAAACAAGTCTATTGACCCCTCCCTTCCCTTCCTTCCCCCCAGAACCCTCCATATCCTTCCTCCCTAACAATACCCCATCATTCCCCTTCCCCTACCCCCTTAAAACAAGCCTATCGACCCCTCCCTCCCCTTCCTTCCCCCAGAACCCTCCATATCCTTCCTCCCTAACAATACCCATCATTCCCCTTCCCTACCCCCTTAAAACAAGCCTATCGACCCCTCCCTCCCCTTCCTCCTCCCCAGTACCCACCATCTTCACCACCACCACCACCTCCGCCACCAGTCCCCACCAGCTCGGACGCCAGTTGGAGATCAGCATCCTCCTGCACCTTCTGTAGTCTCAACTTCTCCGCCAATTTCCCCGCCGCTGTCTGACCTGCGGCGCGCTCCTCTGCCTCCCTCCGCCGCCGTTCTGCTTCCTCGTGTTGCTTAGCCTGGGGGTACAGCAGGGAGGAGGATGGATGGGGTGTGGGTGGAGCAGGGTGGGGAATGGGTGAAGTGTGGATGGAGAAGATAGAGGGGTGATGGAGCGGAGGTAAGTGAGGGTGAGGGGAGGTAAGTGGGGAAGGTGTATGGACGGGGTGTAGGTGGATGAGAGTAGGAAATGGGTGGAAATTTGAGAAGGTAGAAGGGGTGGAGGGGGAGAGGTGTTGGGGAAGGAAGAGTGGGGAAGGTAGAAGGGTGAGGATGTGTAGGGGAGGTGTGGGGGTGGAGCAGGGACAAGGGCAAGGTAGGATTAAGGTTGAAGGATGATAACTTAAATTCCCATACTCTTATCTAAACCGTTCTTTTTTAATACTAAAGTAAACCTAACCTAACCCTTTGAGTATCTACCTGGAATCAGCGCCAATATCATAAACCCATTTCCAATCATGATAAATTTAATTCCCATACTCTTATCTAAACCGTTCTTTTTTAATACTAAAGTAAACCTAACCTAAGCCTTTGAGTATCTACCTGGAATCAGCGCCAATATCATAAACCCATTTAATCATGATAACTTTAATTCCCATACTCTTATCTAAACCGTTCTTTTTTAATACTAAAGTAAACCTAACCTAAACCTTTGAGTATCTACCTGGAATCAGCGCCAATATCATAAACCCATTTCCAATCATGATAACTTTAATTCCCATACTCTTATCTAAACCATTCTTTTTTAATACTAAAGTAAACCTAACCTAAGCCTTTGAGTATCTACCTGGAATCAGCGCCAATATCATAAACCCATTTCCAATCATGATACAAAACAGATAAACAAAAATATCAATATGGAGGGAATTTAAATTGATATCATCCTCTGCCGCTGTCACTTCCTCCTTTCTCAGCCTTTTTAGTTATTTCAATCTACCTCAATGACTAAATTTTTATGTATGGGAGGCAGAGATGTGGAATGTAATACAACTATCACGAAGACAAGCTATGGAAGATAAGATGGCGCCACTATAAACACTTGCCTGCGCCGTGACGGGCTGGGGCCGAATACCATCCAGGCCCCTCAAGCAAGCCTACTGGCGCAATAGGCCTAGACGTAAAAATAAAATAAAAATAAAAATAAAAAAAGGATATGAATTAAACAGAGCAATCTTCTCACCTCCTTCTCAGCTATAATGTCGCCTATTTTCTTCTTTTTCTTCTTGGCTTGTGCAGTGGTGGTGGTGGCGGTGGTGCCGGTGGTGGTGGTGGTGGTTGAGGCCGGCTTCTCTTCATCCTCGTCATCCCAGTTGTCCTGTCGGCAACCAACCCACGTGTCTCTCTAGCTTGTTTTCTCTATCTCGCTCACTCTCATTCATGCTCTTTCTCTCTCTTTCTCTAGTTTGTTCTCATTCTCTCTCTCTCTCTCTCTCTCTCTCTCTCTCTCTCTCTCTCTCTCTCTCTCTCTCCAGATTGTTCTCATTCCCTCCTATTTTTATCTCTCTTTAGCTTATCATTTTCTTTTTTATTTATTTATTTTCAATGTTGTCTTAGTTATGGCTAGTTTATTTTCCATTGTCCAAATCACACACTGACTCCATTCTCTCTCTCTCTCTCTCTCTCTCTCTCTCTCTCTCTCTCTCTCTCTCTCTCTTATGATCATCATTATTATCATCTCTATCTAGATTGAATTCTGGTTATATATTTGTTATTGCAAGCCAAACTATTAATTAACATGACCATTAGTTTCAGAGAGGGGGTGAGGCAGAGGGGGACATTTTATTCTCATTTTATCTGGGCATTTACTTACCAAATAATCCCCCTTAGTTTCACAAAGTTCCCCCAGCAATGTACAATGTCATCATCATAATTACATCCCAGCTGGCTTTTGGTTGCCTGCTCTTCCATGCTTCAATGTTTCTTCTTCAACTTTCAAACTTTCTCTAAATATTCAACTTTCCCTCACCCCCCCTGCACCCCATCCTATTACCCCACAGCCCCCCCATGACCCAGCCTGCTCCTGACCTGACCTCAACCTACTGAAGGACACTTGAGAGGGGTGTGAGATGACCTCAGACCCATCTTGACCTCTTACCCATGTATCAGAACACTGGTGAGTAGAATGAATGCACAAATGAATGATTATTAGTCACATGCAACACGGTAATGGTTTGCAAATTTAAGTCTAACTCCCGTCACTTCCTTCCTTCCTTCCTCCAACATTGCTTTTTTTTTTTTTTTGTATTGTTAATGGAATGTTAACCCGGTAGCAGCGGGGATCATGTTTCTTAATGGTCCCCCCAAACGAGAAAAACGAGAAAAATCAACCCTCACACAAACCATTTCATAATATATATCAAAGCATTTGTCATCAGATTATGTATCATATATTTTGGAGGGGTTAAACCATGGCACAAATTTGGTCCGTCACTGCTACACGGTAAAGCCACAAATTTGGCCCGTCGCTGCTACCGGGTTAAATATAAGAAAGCACTTAATTTTAGTAGGTTGTTTTTTCCCTATCATTCTTTCTTCCTTACTTTATCTCTTCAAAACTGTTACTCTTTATGTCAATGAGGCTCTAGTCTTCTTTATAATGGAATGTTACGTTTTTAGTTGATTGCAGTGTATTTTTCCGTTATTCTTACTGCTTTAGTTTATCTCTCAAAGACTGTTATCATAGGCTTTTTATTTTGATATGTCTTTATAATCCTTATAATCTATATAATCTTTATAATCTAGTGTGACTGAAGCCATGATCTCTTCAGTAGACAACCCTTGACCTTCTAGACTTCTCTCTCCAAAACTGTTATTTCATATTTTTATTCCAATGTCTTCAGTTTAGTACTGCTATTGGTCCTCTTAAAAAGTAGGCACAACCCTTGACCTTCTACAAGTATGAAGTAGATAATAACTATTCTTTATAACTATGTCCCTCAGAATTATAATCATAATATCAACACCCTGAAAAGAGAAGGTTTACCATCCTGAAACCTACTGACTTAGTTTTAGGTTGTTTAGTGGGTAAAGGGAAGGGGATTGATGTCTTAGCAAAGGTAACACAATAAGATGAAGAGGAGAAAGGGAGGAAGATCCTCCAACAGATTATGAATCAGTCTTTACTAATTCTTCTCCACCCCAAAACATTATTCTCCCCTGGTCCTCAAGTTTTGAGGGGCATAAAAAATAAAAAATAAAAATAAAAAATAGAAGAAAAACAAAGCAGAATTACCGAATAAATAAATAAACTGAGGGAAAAAAAATAATAATAATAAACTATGATAAATAAGGGAATGGGTTGGGCAACATGTGTAAAAAAAAAAAAAAAAAAAAAAAAAAGAGAGAACGCCTCAACCCTTTCCCTTCTTTGACCTCATTTGACAGGACAGAGGTCACATTACAAACCCAACATGACCTTCCACACCCTTGACCAACACAAATTGAAGACATACAAAAAAATATGAAAAAAAAAAATTAGAGAAAGGAAGATAAAACACAAGAGAAAATAAAAGGAAAAGAAGATATAAAAGAAAATAAACAAAGAAAAGAAAAAATAAGAAAGGAGAAAACAAAAGGAAGAAGAAACCATAAGGACAAACAGAAGGAAAAGAAAAGAGAAGGAATAGAAAACATTAGAAAGAGAAAACATAAGGAGGAGAAAACTAAGGAATAGAAAACATTAGGAAGAGAAAACATGAGGAGGAGAAAACTAAGGAATAGAAAACATTAGGAAGAGAAAACATAAGGAGGAGAAAACTAAGGCTCCCACCCTGACCTTATTTCACCCTTTGACCAGTGGGAGAAAGGAAGGCCACTCCACATGACCCTTGACCCCTGGAGTGCCCTTAGAAGCCTTGGAGGTGGGAGGAGAGAATGAAAACAGCTATAATAGAACAATAACAGCAAAAAAAGGATATATATAGCAAGGAAAGGATGAAAATAGAAAGAAAAGAATAAAATAGTGTAAGGAAAGTATGAAAATAGCAAGGAAAGTATGAAAACAACAAGGAAAGGACAATAACAGCAAGGAAAGGATGAAAAAGGATGAAAATAATGAGAATAGGATAAAATCAACAAGAAAAAAGATGAAAACACCAAGAAAAGAATGAAAACTGTAAGGATGAAAAGGATAAAATTGCAATGGAAAAGATGAAAACAGCAAGGAAAAGACAAAAACAGCAAGGAAAAGACAAAAATAGCGAGGAAAAGACAAAAACAGCAAGGAAAAGACAAAAATAGCGAGGAAAAGACAAAAACAGCAAGGAAAAGACAAAAGTAGCAAGGAAAAGATAAAAAATAGCAAGAAAAGGATGAAAATAGGAGGGAAGACAAAAATAGAAAGGTAAATGTAGAAAATAGCAGGGAAAGGATGAAAACAGCAAGGAAAAGACAAAAAACAGCAATGAAAACAGCTATAATAGAACAATAACAGCAAAAAAAGGAGATATAGCAAGGAAAGGATGAAAATAGAAAGAAAAGAATAAAATAGTGTAAGGAAAGGATGAAAATAGCAAGGAAAGTATGAAAACAACAAGGAAAGGACAATAACAGCAAGGAAAGGATGAAAAAGGATGAAAATAATGAGAAAAGGATGAAAATAATGAGAATAGGATAAAATCAACAAGAAAAAAGATGAAAACTCCAAGAAAAGAATGAAAACCGTAAGAAAAGGATGAAAAGGATAAAATTGCAATGGAAAGGATGAAAACAGCAAGGAAAAGACAAAAACAGCAAGGAAAAGACAAAAATACCAAGGAAAAGACAAAAACAGCAAGGAAAAGACAAAAATAGCGAGGAAAAGACAAGAACAGCAAGGAAAAGACAAAAGTAAGATAAAAAAAATAAAAGATAAAAAATAGCAAGAAAAGGATGAAAATAGGAGGGAAGACAAAAATAGAAAGGTAAATGTAGAAAATAGCAGGGAAAGGATGAAAACAGCAAGGAAAAGACAAAAAACAGCAAATACCAAGAAAAAGCCAAAAAACAGCAAGGAAAAGACAAAAATAGCGAGGAAAAGATAAAAAAAATAGCAAGAAAAGGATGAAAATTGGGAGAAAAAGCCAAAAACAGCAAGGAAAAGACAAAAAAGAAAAAAAATAGCAAGAAAAAGCCAAAAACAGCAAGGAAAAGAAAAAATAGCAAGGAAAAGACAAAAAAATAGCAAGAAAAGGATGAAAATAGGGAGGAAAAGCCAAAAACAGCGAGAAAAAGCCAAAAACAGCAAGGAAAAGACAAAAATAGCGAGGAAAAGATAAAAAATAGGAAGAAAAGGATGAAAATAAGGAGAAAAAGCCAAAAATAGCGAGAAAAAGCCAAAAACAGCAAGGAAAAGACAAAAATAGCGAGGAAAAGATAAAAAATAGGAAGAAAAGGATGAAAATAAGGAGAAAAGGCCAAAAATAGCGAGGAAAAGAAAAAATAGCAAGAAAAGGATGAAAATAAGGAGAAAAAGACAAAAAACAGCAAGGAAAAGACAAAAAAAGCAAATAAAAAAATAGCAAGAAAAAGCCAAAAACAGCAAGGAAAAGACAAAAATAGCGAGGAAAAGATAAAAAAATAGCAAGAAAAGGGGGAAAATAGGAAAGACGTGAACACCATACTTACTTTTACGTCGTCCTCATCTTCCCCGTCCCATTTGTCTGAGGGCAGCACGGGCGCGGCCTTCACTGGCTCGAAGTCGTCGTCATCTGTGGAAGCAGCGGAGTGTATGAGTTAATATTACAGCGTGGCGAGGCGCGGGGGTTAATATGAGGCGCGTGGCGGGGATATTTGGTGCGGCAGCAGGCTCTCACTCACCCCACGAGACGTCCGACATGTTGGCGACCGAGGGACCGTCTTCAGCCAGGGACGGTCACCTATTTTTGGGGCTGATTTATTTACTTGGCTGTGTTTTGACGTGATTGGGTAGGTTTTATGATTCTCCTTATTTTTCTTCTTATTCCTCTTTTGACCTCTTCCGCTTTCTATCGTTTCTTAGGTCCTCCTTGTTACTTCTCTACAATTCTCCTTTCTTGTTTACTTGCAACAATAAACTATCAATCAATCACTCATTCACTTCTATACTTCACAACACACACTTAGTTGCTACACTGTGAACACATTTCCTTTATTTCAACTTCACTTGTTCCGTAGCATAATTCTATAAAAAGACCGACCCAAGTTTATCTCTGAGGTTCACAGGCTTAATTAAGGGCCAATGCAACGGAGATGAGCACTGAGGCCACGCGCAGCTGTAACATATGTGCTGCCAACTTATCAAACTTATCAAACTTAACCCCAGGCCCACTCAGGAAACTTTGCTTGGAAACATTGTCTCCCAAGTGTTTCCGACTGTTTGCATTGTATCTTTTTAGCTGCTATATACTTCCACATGTATCCTTAGTTGTATAATCACACTCTGTACTGTCTGGGAGTTGGGATGGCATGCTCGTCCCTTCTCTTTTGTTGTTTACTTGCAACAATAAACTATCAATCAATCAGACTGCTTGGAAACATTTGAGAAACATTTTTGTCTCCCCTCTGTGCAAAAAGTTGGGACACGTTAATTTCCAAGCAAGTTCCCTGAATAAGCGTGGAGGGTCAAGTGTTACATCATATGACCCCTGCACGTGTTGGCGCCTGGCGGGGAGGCAGGATATCGTGATCACCCCGGGCCATGTGCACAAGTTATAGGCAGTTAATTAAGGTCGTATTCTTAAACATTATAGCTCCCAGATAAATTTGACAAGGCCTTTGTTAGAGTTTGGGTCATTTCCAGGGGTAGTTTTATGACCTGTTCTCCCTTAATTGTCGTTTACCTGCAACAATAAACTATCAATCAATCAATCAATCAATCTATCGTGAACCTAAAGAAACACTCAAATTAGAACTCTCCTTTATGGCCTTTGGAAAGCTTAATTTAGTCGTTGTGAGTCAAAAGCGTCTAAGGGTACCAGCACATAGGGATAGAACGGGGGAGCTGAAATCTGTAGGTATACGCCATGGTCTGTATATAGGGGTTTGTATATAACTGAGTAAGTATATATAAGACAATTAATAAGTAAAGAAGACTGAGTTGTGTATATAGCTACCTTGCACATAGCACTTTATATTGATGGGTGTATTAATTATTGTTTAGACTACTTATATATATAGGTGTATGCTGTGATTAATAGAGTATTGAGGCTAGAATTTAATCAAACTTATATATCCCCAACGAAATACCCCCCCCCAAAAAAATAATGGGTCCAATCACTCCAATGGATACACGTACATACGTATTTAGCAGGTGACAATATTTATTTTTTTCTTCTTCAATGAAAATAGACGGATAAGAGTATGTTTGTTCTCCGTCCCCACATTTTATTGTCTTATTGTCCAGGGGGAGGTACTGCCCCCTCCCTTGTTGTGCTTTCCTTCCTACCATTGTATCTTTTTAATTTCATGGTGCTGCCTACACGTGTATTAATAGTTGTATAATCACACTCTGTCCTGCCTGGGGGTTGGGATGGCATGTTCCTCCCTTCTCCCTTGTTGTTTACCTGCAACAATAAACTATCAATCAATCAATCTAGGAAAAGACAAAAGTAGCAAAGAAAATATAAAGAAATAGCAGGAAAAAGATGAAAATAGGGAGAAAAAGAAAAAAAATATCAAGAAAAGGATGAAAATAGGGAGGAAAAGCCAAAAAACAGCAAGGAAAAGACAAAAAACAGCAAGGAAAAGACAAAAATAGCAAGGAAAAGCCAAAATGAAAAGCCAAAAATAGCAAGGAAAAGACAAAAATAGCAAGGAAAAGCCAAAAACAGCAGGGAAAAGACAAAAATAGCGAGGAAAAGATAAAAAATAGTCGTATGCATAAGTATGTGTAGTCATGTAGCCCAGTGAGACAATATACTTTAATGGTGTAGCCCTCCACCAACACAAACACTGCCATTGATAAGACTCTTCCTCTCAGTGTGACTAAATAGCCCCATAAAACACCCACGAAGAAGAAGAAGAAGAAGAGGCGAGGCTGTGACACTCCTCAACCAACACAGGAAGAGGAAGAAGCTACGAGAGACAAATAATCACAGGATACAAGAAAACAAGACCAAGAATAACCACGAAGCACCTTGCTAACCTACCAGGGCCTGCAAGCTCTCGTCCATTATGTACACTTGAAATTAAAGGAAGGAAGATCAAGGTGTGCAAGGCTTTTCAACAGGAAGAAGAAACTATGGAAGATTACAGGATAGCAAGGAAGGAAGACCAAGAATAACCACGAAGGCCTGCAAGCTCTCGTCCATTACACTCGAAATTAAAGGACACAAGGAAGGAAGTTCAAGGTGTGCAAGGCTTTAGAGAACTAGAAAAAGAAACTACGAAAGATTACAGGATATCAAGGAAGGAAGACCAAGAATAACCACGAAACACCTTGCCAACCTACCAGGGCCTGCAAGCTCTCGTCCATTACACTCGAAATTAAAGGACACAAGGAAGGAAGATCAAGGTGTGCAAGGCTTTAGAGAACTAGAAAAAGAAACTACGAAAGATAGGAAGAGGAAGGAGGAAGAAGAAACACCTTGCCAACCTACCAACCCCCCCCAGGCCCTGCCTCGGCCCCATTACACTCACTGAATAAAGACAACACAAAGGAAAGATCAAGGTGTACAAGGCTTTAGAACAGGAACATTACAGGATATCAAGGAGGGAAGACCAGTAATAACCAGGAAACATATAATTAGAGAGCATAAAGAAAGAAGATCAAAGTGTACAAGGCTTTAGAGAACTAGAAAAAGAAACTACGAAAGATTACAGGATATCAAGGAAGGAAGACCAAGAATAACCAGGAAACACCTCGCCAACCTACCAAGGCCTGCAAGCTCTCGTCCATTACACTCGAAATTAAAGGACACAGGGAAGGAAGTTCAAGGTGTGCAAGGCTTTAGAACAGGAAGAAGAAACTATGGAAGATTACAGGACATCAAGGAGGGAAGACCAGTAATAACCAGGAAACATATAATTAGAGAGCATAAAGAAAGAAGATCAGAGTGTACAAGGCTTTAGAACAGGAAGAAGAAACTACAGAAGATTACAGGATATCAAGGAAAAAAGACCAATAATAACCAGGACACACCTTGCCAACCTACCAGACTCTACAAGCTCTCGCCCATTACACTTGAAGATATAGTTGAAGGACGTGAAGGAAGGAAGATCAAGTTTTAGAAGGCTTTAGAGGTCTACAGAAGAAGAAGAAGTGACTGAAAGAACCTCCCTCAACACTAATCATTCACATACAGCACAATGGGAAGATATATTTGAAGGAGATGAGGAAGGAAGATCAAGGTGTAGAAGGCTTTAGAGGTCTACAGAAGTGACTGAAAGAACCTCCCTCAACAATACTCATTCATAATAGCACACTAAACTAATTAACAGAGCAAGCTTTTCGACATCACCCCAAGACTCCTAAAAATTACACAGAACAACACAAACTTCATCACTTCCTTCCCTATTATCATCACCTAACCTAACCTGTAAACTATTTAATCTATTCGTTGTTTAGTTCACCGTAACCATCGATCACCTCCTTGGTCAATCATCTCCCTTTCCTTCCATCTCATTATTGCCTAACCTAACCGGTGAACAATTTAATCTAACCTAATAATCTATCCTAACCCAAAGAAATACAAACTCCTTCACTCCCCTCCTTGTCCAATTATCTCCCTTTCCTTCCATGTCATTATTGCCTAACCTAACCTGTGAGTAATTTTAATCTAACCTAACAGTCTATCCCAACCCAAAGAAACACAAACTCCGTCACCTTCCTCTTCCTCCTTGTCCAATCGTCTCCCTTTCCTTCCGTCTCATTATCGCCCAACCTAACCTAACCTGTGAACAATTTAATCTAACCTAACAGTCTATCCTAATCCAAAGAAATACAGACTCCATTACCTCCCTCCCCACACACTTCTCTCCCCTTCCTTCCCTCTCATCATTACCTTCCCGTCAGTGTCAATCACCCACAGTCTAATCACATGCTGGACTCGTGATTGCCAGCCAGTATATTAATTAGCGTTCTCCCTTTCTCACTCCCCCCTTTCCTTATTACTCCCCTCTCCTCTACTACTCCTCCCCTGTTCCCTATCTACTCCCATACCTACTCTTCTTCACTACCAGTCCCTTCAGTAGCCCATTGGTAGTCCCTCGGTGTGTGTTGAGGGCCATGGTGGAGTCCTTCTCAACCAAGGCTGCCCTCCACGCCCGCATTGTTGCCTACGAGAGGGAAACCAAGTCCAATTTTGTCTTCATGACCAAGGACAAGTCGTTTGGAGTGGAAGGTAACTATTGTTCATCTTTTCTTCTTCTGCGTCCTCTTTTTCTCTTTTCTTCTTTTTTCTTCTACTTCTCTTCATTTAATGTCCTTATTTTCCCTAATGGGGTTGGACGGGCTACAAGTCTCTTCCTCTCTTGATCAAAATTATTACTGAACATTTTCCACAATTTCAATCACGACTCAGAATTTACACGTTACTATGACGATCACTGTAATGCTGGTATGTTACTGTTCTTGATTAGGTCACTATTTTCATGGCAACAAAGTACTATCCATCAAGCTAAATATGTAGTTTAGCTCCACCTACTCAAAATACCTTGCACACCTTCATATATTATGGTTAAAGGGTGAAAATATGTGCCATATAACCATAATATGAAGTAGCACATGGTTAGAAACTCTCAGCCTAACCCAACCTCACCCCAGACCGCAGCCGCCACCCTGACTGTCCTGGGCATCATCGACAGTGGCGGGTTATGTTAGGTTTGCTTAGGTTGGGCTAGTTTAGGTTTGTTTCTATCCATGTGTTTGTTTGTTTTTTATTTTAAGATATTTATTACCATATTCCATACCCCTCTGTCCCTCCATGTCAGTAATCTGTATTCTCTCATCCTCTTTCTCCTCTCGTCGCTTTCCCTTTCATTTCCTCTTTCTCAGCATCTCAGGTGTTTGGGGGCTGCAGGTGGCTTATAGTGTCCGCACTCCTCCCTCTCTACCTGATTTGCCTCCTATAATAATAATAATAATAGTAAAAATAATAATGATAATACTAATAATCATCACTGCTTTTCCCAGACTGGAGGAACATGAGCCACAAGAACAGCCTCTTCTGGCAAATACCTTCCGTTCCGCCTGATGGGATTCCTTTCCTCTCCCTCGGCAGAAAAAACTTAAGCTGCCATTTTGGTAAACCCAAGAACAAGACCAAGCTTGATCAGGTAAGTGGGATCTGCTTTACTTTTTGTTAACATTACTAATAATCTTTAAACCTTTGAAAAGAGAATTGCAAACATCCGATATTATAGTGCACACAGTATTAACACATTTTTACTTGAATAACTAAATAGTGTTGAGTAGCTATTGGCACCCACCTAATCAACACAACACTATCATCAGTATTCTCAGACGTTTCTGCCTCTCACATCAACCATTTCCAGACGCCAAAAGGAGATCGGGTCCTAATGAGTGTTTTGCTAGGTTCATGGTACAGAGGAAGGGTCGAACCACCACCAGGGTCATAAAACTACCCCTGGAAATGACCAAAACTCCTACAAAAGCCTCAAATATGTGAGCTTGGGTGCCAGAATGTTTAAGAATGTGATCCTATGTCTATTAAATCCCTCAAATTCTCTTCACTCGGCCCACGGGTGTTCAATACTTCCCCTGATAGCTTTTCCTGATGTTTGATGCAACTCCCTTCTCTGGATAATAGGAGTGTCATGCATTGTACTCGTATGTGTATCAAGAGCTGGTGCACCCTCTGCCTTCCCCAGTGTTCCCCAGGATGCATGTAACATTAGCAAAAAAGGCATTGAGTACCCATGGGTCAACTGAATAGAATATGAGCAAAATCTATTGACTTGGTGTTATGTAGTCTAACCGAACCAACACAACATCATGTCTATCGATTTTGCTCAAATTCTACTTCATCAACCCATGGGTGTTCGATACCTTTTTCGCCGACCCTACAGACAAATCCCACCCTAAACCCTTGCCCTCCTGCACATGTCCTGCAGGATATCCCCCACCAGTGTACTCTTTCATGGGGAGCATCCTGGAGGTTTGAGCTGAAAATGATCCTCTTTCCAGACTAGTGAACAAGACACCCCAAAATATGAGACCCTATTTTACTGTTTTTATATTTTTATCACAGCTAGAAAACCAATTGAAATATGACATGTAACATTTTATTATTATTATTTTTTTTTTTTACAAGAAAGGAAGCAGCTCAAGGGAATAAAAAAAAAAAAAAAAAATGTAGAAAAAAGCCCGCTAAACGCTGCTCCTAAAAAAAAGATGAAAGTAAAGAGTGGCCATAAGAGAGGTCAATTTCGGGTGGAGAGGTGTCTAGTATGAGATGTGACTAGTAGGAGAGGATTTGAATAGCTCTTTTTGTTTTAGGTTCATGATGGTCACAATCAGCGTTGCCAGCTCACTCTATCCACCCCTTTGCTTTTATCCTATTTTGAACACCTCTGACGCTTAACTACCAGAAAATGACATCAGTAAGTAACCATTTTAATGAGAACTATTAATTAATCTAGTTATCAGGGCGCAGGAGACGGTTTTTGGGTTAGAAATCGGAAAATAAAATAGGCTAGGAACGGAAATCTGGC
Organism: Eriocheir sinensis; assembly: GCF_024679095.1. Classification (NCBI taxonomy): domain Eukaryota; kingdom Metazoa; phylum Arthropoda; class Malacostraca; order Decapoda; family Varunidae; genus Eriocheir; species Eriocheir sinensis. Next base: position 8,491,828 of record NC_066550.1, on the reverse strand, counting down.
AACACTGGTCACAGTTACAAGCAGGATTAAACTTTTCAGAAATCGAAGAAAATGGGTTGTCCTGCCGAAATACACATCCGCCATGTTGTCAAGTTTCCAGAGTTCAGGGTAAGTGCATCTGTCGCTGACTTTATCCCGCCTTAGTCCATCAGCTTTCATACAAATATTTATCTCTCGGACCATATTCTTACGCTTCCAGCTCTCACATAAGCTATTTCTAAAGGCCAAAAAAGAGATTAAACATATTCTCATGAGGGTCATTTCACGTTTATGGTACAGAGGCTTCGTCAGACTACCTCAAGGCTCATAAAACTACTCTTGGAAATGCCCACAGCTCCCCCGAAAGCCCTTGGAAATGCCCACAACTCCCCCGAAAGCCCTTGGAAATGCCCACAACTCCCCTGAAAGCCCTTGGAAATGCCCACAACTCCCCCGAAAGCCCTTGGAAATGCCCACAACTCCCCCAAAAGCCCTTGGAAATACCCACAACTCCCCTAAAAGCCCTTGAAAATGCCCACAACTCCCCCAAAAGCCCTTGGAAATGCCCACAACTCCCTCAGAAGCCCTTGGAAATACCCACAATTCCCCCAAAAGCCCTTGGAAATGCCCACAACTCCCATGAAAGCCCTTGGAAATGCCCACAACTCCCCCAAAAGCCCTTGGAAATGCCCACAACTCCCACGAAAGCCCTGTCAAATATGTGTGCTTGGGCTCCAAAATGGTTAGGTAATCCATCTGTTGCGATTGGCACAGATTTATCTTTCACTGGTAGCCTGTTAACATATACTCCCAGGTCTTTCTCTGCCTCTGTGGTGGATAGTGGAGCGTTTCCCATGTGGTATTGGTATGCTGGATATCCCCTCCCAAGGTGCAGGACTTTACATTTTTCTTCACTGAATTGTAGTAGCCACTTTTTGTTCCATTCCTGTAGCTTGGTGATGTCTTCTGGTAGGAAATCTGCAATCAAGGGAGGGGTTAAGAATATGGCTCGCAATATTTTATCCTGAAGTGTGTAAGGGAGGGCAGGGTGCTGAATACCAGGGAGTGTATGCTTCCTATATTATGTACTGGAAGCAAAAGGGAAAAATAGGTTATGTTCTTATGCGCCCCAACCCTGACTCCAGTGCCCTGACCCCAACCTCCTAACATCACCTTGCAAAGCACTAAGATATATAGGTATCATGTTGTTATGTGTGGAATGTGTGACGCTGTAGCTACTCTGTTCAGTGTCACGATGTTTAGATGAGGCCAGTTTGTTTTGGATGTTAACTCGACAGAATGTCCCCCCTATGTCTCCACACCCAGAACAGACTGACCTCTGAACACTGTGACACTAAACAGAGGAGCTATTGTGACTTACTGGTGCGGTTGGCTTTGATATTGCAGAACAGGGGAAGGGGAAGCGGGGGTGGAGTCGAAGTCAGAGTCACAACCCTTAAAATCTCCTGAAGTCTGAGTTTGAGATTTTTTTATTTATTTTTTTTTTTTTTTTACAGCAGAGGAGTCCATTCAAGGGCATAAAAAAGGTAACAAATGTGAAAAAAAGTCCGCTACTCATTGCTCCTATAAATAATTAGAGGAGTGGCCGAAATATAGGTCAATTTCGGGAGGAGAGGTGTTCTGGTGGAATTTTTTATACCCAACTCCACCCCCTGCTTACATTCCACACTTTTCCACATGATGCCTATACATATTAGTGCCTTACAACCTCACTGCTGTTAACCTCTACCTCAAACTTCCTCTAACTCTAAAAACTGAACCATCACACACCATCAGAGAAGCTGGCTAATTCTTACAACCTCACTGCTGTTAACCTCTACCTCAAACTTCCTCTAACTCTAAAAACTGAACCATCACACACCATCAGAGAAGCTGGCTAATTCTTACAACCTCACTGCTGTTAACCTCTACCTCAAACTTCCTCTAACTCTAAAAACTGAACCATCACACACCATCAGAGAAGCTGGCTAATTAAACTTCTAACTAACTAAAAACTGAACTATCACACACCATCAGAGAAGCTGGCTAATTCTTACAATCTCACTGCTGTTAACCTCTACCTCAAACTTCCTCTAACTCTAAAAACTGAACCATCACGCACCATCAGAGAACCTGGCTAATTCTTACAACCTCACTGCTGTTAACCCCTTGACTGCGGATTTCCTACCAGAAGACATCAAGCTACAGGAATGGAACAGAAAGTGGCTGCTACAATTCAATGAAGAAAAATGTAGTCCTGCACCATGGGAGTGAATATCCAGCACACCAATACCACATGGGAAACACTCCACTATCCACCACAGAGGCAGAGAAACACCTGGGAGTATATGCTACCAGGCTACCAGTGAAAGCCAAAGCTGTGCCAATTGTAGTGGAGGGGTTAATTTCTACCCCAAACCACCTCTAACCTAACTAAAAGATGAACCTTCACACACCATTACAGATAAACAGCTAAATCTTCACTCTTGTATCCCTGCAGATTGGGAGAGCTGGTTAATTTTTACAACCTCACTGCCGTTAACCTCCACCTCACACCACCTCTAACCTAACTATAAAATGAACCTTCACACACCATTAGAGACAAACGGCTTATTCTTCACTCTTGTTTCTCTGCAGATTGGGAGGGCTGGCTAATTTTTACAACCTCACTGCCGTTAACCTCCACCTCACACCACCTCTAACCTAACTACAAGATGAACCTTTACACGGCATTAAAGATAAACAGCTAATCCTTCACCCTCGTTTCCCTGCAGGTAGAGAGGGGCGCCTCGACCTACAGAAAACGACGAGAGATGCAGAAGCTGAGGAAGGCCCTGTCGAAAGATCCCGATAGTTTGAAAGTGGAAATTGCATATTACGCCGAGCTGCCTAACCCATCAGACCACAACGGCCACCCCCTGCATGGCATAGTAAGTCCAGTAAGAGTAATAGTAAATAGTACGTAAAAATAGTAAGAGCAGAGTATGGTAAGTAGTAAGAGTAATAGTTAATAGTAAGTAGAGATAGTAAGTGTATGGTAAGTAGTGAGAGTAGTAAGTAAAGATAGTAAAAGCACAGTATCTTGGCATTTTGTTAGTCCAGTCCACACGTCTTTCCTGCCATGAGATTCCAAAAGCAGAAATGTGTTGATTTTTTGCCTGGTTTTAAGATGGACCCAAATTTAACTCTTGGCGTGGTATTTCTGTGTTGTAGGCAAGGTAGGTGAGTGTAATTAGTTAGCAGGTGTGTTTAGTTAGTGTAGACTTGGGTGTTTTGTTGACCTGAAATGGTGGATGTCCTACAATATGCCTTTTGTATATTTCTTTTTCTTTTCAGTACAGGCAGCAGTTCAAGGGCATAAATATGAAGATACAATACAGCCCCTAATATGAAAATTTCTTATATGTGAAGGTTTCTATCACCCATAATTTCACATAGGTAGTTCACATAACACTGCTGTACACTCATTTGCCTTTTTGCCTTTTTATCTGTATCTGTCATTTCCACTTCAGGCCGCTGGTATGCTGGAGAAGCCAGACCCGTTGATCAAGGAAGAAATTCTGAACTTAGTGCGTGACGGTGTTCGCAAAGTGAGCGACATCAAGAGGCACATCAACGAATTTGTCAGCAAAGTTTTTGTGGATGAGGAGGTGAAGGACACCTCTCGCCGGCGCTTTCACCCTCTTGATAAGGATATAAGGAACCTCATGCACAAGGCCAAGACCTTCAAGGGCCACCCTGAAGATTACCAGGAGACTCTGAGATACCTCGCCGAGGAGACGCAGAAGAAAGACCAAAAACCACCTGCTCCTCTACTCACTCAGGGAGGAGGAGACACTAAGCCAATTGTGATTCGTTACAAGTCCAAACAGCAACTGCCAGAATTCCACAGGCTGCCAGACTTCTTGAAAAAACAGCCGAGGGAGGTTGTGGCCCACATTGTGAAGAGGATGAAGTCCAACATTTCCAAGGAGGACATGATCATGGCTGGGGAGGGAGAGTTCAGACTGAGGGATAAGACCACTAAAGGAGAAACATACAGAGTAAGCTTTGGCAGTGAAAGTCTCGATCCATTTTGTACTTGTGGAGATTTTCACAAGTACAAACTCCCTTGTAGGCATTTTTGTGCCATCTTTGAACATTACCCTGAGTGGAACTGGCACAGACTGCCGGCCGCCTACAGAGACAACCTTCTCTTTGTCTCGGACACACAGAATTGTTACGAGGTAGAAGTCATGGAGGAGCCGGATCTGGTGCCCGAGGTGGTATTGGACGACGGCACGTCAGCCCTGAGCGATACATCATCAGACAGTTCAGAGAAGATTTATGTCAAGCTGCCGCGGAAGAGGAAGACCACAAGGCAAGGTTTGCACGTCAAGTGTGCCCGGGTGCTGCGGCAGATCATTGACTCTGTGTACCTGCTGAAAGATATCGAGTACCTCCAGGGGCTGCACCACGACCTGCAGTGCAAGCTGATCGAGGTTCAGCTGCAGACCCCCAATGACGCAGAGTTTCATGTGAGCGCTCCACGGAAGAGGAGGGCCAACAGTGACGGAGGAAATACCACCGTGATGAAGAGGATGCTGCTGTCTGGTGGTGAAGAGGATATTAGAATTCCTAAAGTGGAGATAAGAACTGTATGTGGTGACGTGATATAGAAAGATTCCTTGTGGTAGGCATCAGGTGGGGATTCACTACAGCTGCATTGAACTGATTCTGATGGATGAATACATTTGTCCCAAATGTAAGATGAATTTTTTAGCCCAAGGCAAATGCCCAGCTGCTCACTACACAGCCTTGACTTCCCGCACAATTTTGTGTCTGATGATCACTTCCACTTTGCCTGCCTGTTGTCTAGGCCTCAGGGTGTCTGGGATGCCTCCAGCCAGTGCCTGGTGTGCCAGCCTTGTCATGGAGATCAGCTCCACACTGCTTGTTGATGACGGCATATGATGTGCAGCATGTAAAGGGCTTCTCATTATCATCAGTGACACTACATGAAACACTGCATAATATTTATGAACTGCAGCAGCTTTCCTCACTCAGCATGTTCCTTTTTTCATATCAAGTGGTAGTCAAATGCTCCTCATAGTTGAAACCTGTGTCAACTAGAACATGGCACAAAGACCCTGAATGTCCAAAGACTTGGTGTGGGTGACATTCTCAGGATGTCTGTCGTCCCTCCACTGGATTTTCTACGATCAACAATGTCGAGTTTTGGTGATTCAAAAATTTGTTTCTGATGCCTCCTTCACCCTGGCTGGCACACAGTGTGCGTCCACTGCATATGATGAGCAAACATGACAGTGAGCTTTAGAATTTTTGTTGTTTGACAATTTGAGAATAGGCAGAGCATTGTATGTTTTCAAATTACCCAAACAATGTTTCCTTCGCATTACCCTACTGAACGATGTGGTAATGGTGTGACTCGTGGAAATCAGCAAATCTTCAAGAGCAAGGATTTTTTTTTTTTTTTTTTTTTCTTCCCAGTACGGTAGGCACCTCAGGGCATAAAATAAATCCAATATAAAAGCCCGCCAGACACTGCTCCGGCAACAGGAAAAAGAACAAGAGGCCAGAAGGGAGGTCAATTTTATGTGTAGAGGTGTCTTGATACTCTTCTCTTGAAAGGGTTCAAGTCATAGGCAGGAGGAGGTCATAAGGTGACTGTTTTGCTTCATCAGTTGAAAAGTGACTGTTATCATATATAAATGTAACAAATTAATCTAATTCATGTCCTTTTTGGAGGGTGAATAAATTATTTTCATATATACATGCAAGTCTCAAGTACATCTGATTTCCCCTGCAGAACCTTTATTGTTTAACCCCTTGACTGCGGATGTCCTACCAGAAGACATCACCAAGCTACAGGAATGGAAGAAAAAGTGGCTGTTACAATTCAATGAAGAAAAATGTAAAGTCATGCACCTTGGGAGGGGATATCCAGCACACCAATACCACATGGGAAACACTCCACTATCCACCACAGAGGCAGAGAAAGACCTGGGACTATATGTTACCAGACTACCAGTGAAGGCCAAATCCATGCCAGTCTCAGAGGACAGGTTAAGGCAATGCAAAGTAAGCACTGCGACTCCTCATTATATATATTTATGGCCAGGCCTTCCCTTGCCTTCGTGTTGGCTGGCCCTGTTTTCATATGATTGGGTTTCTGGGCAGCCTTTTCAAAATCTCAAGAAAAGAGTAAAATTAAAATTAAAAGCTTGAATTTTTTTGAAATCAGAGCAGATATGAAATTACTAAACATTTCACCAAAGAGCCTTGAAATAGACAAGGAATCTATTATGAATTTTACTTGAAAAATTCTGCATCTGCCTGATTGGAGAACACGTTTTCTAACCATATCTTGTGGAAAGGCCAAGTTGAGAATTATGCATACCAAAAGTTCATTTGAAGCATATCTCCTCAAGAATCCCAATTTTGGTGTGTGTGTGTGGGGTGAGGTGTGTAGAGATCTGATCAAGAGAGAATTAAAGGTCACAGCCCTCAGCCAATTAATCAGAGGTATTAAGGTGACAGTATTTTCTCATGGTAAGCCATTTTTGAGATAGTTTGTAGGACAGCTGTTAGTGGAGCTTCAGAAAAGAGTGAATATGATTTGCTGGGACTGGTGATCAGCATACTTGAGTGACAGCCATTTCTCTCTCTCTCTCTCTCTCTCTCTTAGTGACACACAGGTAATCATCAGGAATCATTTATTTTATGATATCAACACACACCAACACCATGGCCTAGAATTGAACCTGAACCTCACAGACAAGAGGCTGGGCAGCACACCACTGACGGGCAAAAGGTTGAACCCCCCCCCCCCCCCAGCAGCTGTATCCATGACTGTCATCCCACTCTCACGGGATTGTTCAAGAACCGGGGTGCCCCCCCCCCCCCCTGCACCAAACAAACACACATACACACTTGTAAGCAAAGGGAAATGCTTTTGATCAACCCTTAAGGCACAAACAGTAATTAATAATAATCATCAGAGGAGCTGGAATAACACGGTGAGAAATCTAAACACGTGGTCTCACAGTGGGGTGGGTTGCCAGTCTTCAGCTCCAGGGACAGCTGCTGGATGTGTAACTTTTCAAATGGGTCAATATACTGTTTGCTGAATGTATGTGGTGCCGCGCCTCCTTCAGGGTGGGCAAAAACGGGCATGAACGCTCACTCGCTGCTCACTGGTTAATGTGTCCAAAGGGAAGGGAAACACCTCACTTCACTACCGGCCTCTTGCAGACTCCTTACGTACTTATGTTCACTGTGCTCAATGGGATTCTCAGACTCAAATCCACACAAAAGTGTTTTTAGAGACTTCACATCCGTTTCTTCAAATAGCAACAATATAAAGCACATATCACACGAACCACTGTGGCGCCAGCTAATATTATGATGTCACATATAAAAGAGGAAGCTGGTGTATTCATTCTAAGAAGCTACTGAAAATATATCAACATTCGAAGTCGACAAGAAGCACAGTGTCGGACAAGGGCAAGGAGAGGGTACAGGTGGAAGGGAGAGGTCAGGTGAAGTGAAGAGGTGGTGGCTGGAATTACCGTATTACAACCCCCAACTCCACCTCGCCATCACTAGCCAACCATGTTCTGAAATCAAGTCTGTACTCTCAGGCATATTGGGAGGCGTGACACAGCATACACTAAGCAAACTAAGGAGTAATAAGATGCCTTGTTTCTTATCTGAGGCTCGGGTGCAAGTCTCGGCCATTGTGAAACTGTTGCCAGATTATTTAAACATCGATTAGTCTTTATCAACAATACTGTGGGTGATTTGTCTTTTTAGGTCTGTTTTTATAGGTGTGGTTGTTGTTTTTGTTGATTTTTGTATTAATTTTTAAGACTGAGTTTGTAGACTTATCTGTAAAATCCAATACATACTTCTATTTAACTCCAGTCCAAGATAGGAATTAATAAGCCAAACTAGCCACCGTACTGACGATAAATACCGATATGACGTTTAAAGAATCTGGCATGTACGAGGTTTTCCAGCGTGCCATCACAGTTTCTCTTTTGGATGTCAAGAGTTTGCCGCAAGTTACACATTCTTATGAACCTTCCCCCACGCACGGCTTCCTCGTTGCTGCCTCACTACAAAAATAATGGAAAACATCCTTATTGTCATGAACGTTATGTATAAAAGTTGTGCCCCAGACAGAATGTAAGTAAGAGAGAAGGAACATTGTAGCATATGCTCAGAGAAATCAACTATTAAAGAGTGAGGGAAGTTCTCGTTTATGAATAGAAGAAGTGAATGAGGAGTAAACTTAACACTGCAGGAATGGAAATATTAAAAAGTAGGAAAATTAGCTTAAAAACTGCTTAAGAGTAGATATCAATAATGGGAAACGAGAAATACTTAGAAAAAATTAATAAAAGAATAAGTAAATCAGTGATGCTAATTTACAAGCAATACTTAGAAAAAATAAATAAAAGCACACAAATAAATCAGTAACTGGATAATTTTAAATAAGAAGATCAAACAATTAAAATATTGAAATAACACCAGTAAATCAAACACTTAGGAATAATTAGTTGGTCAAAAGAGGAACCAAATTTGCAGCTCGGCGCCTAAACCTAAGACCCAAAATGGAATGAAAAATCAGTAACTGCAAAATTAACTTTCTAGAAGCGAGAAATGGCTGAAAGAAGCTTAGAATATTAATTAATGTAAGAAAAAAAAAGAAAACACTCGGAATGAATAAATAAATAAATAACACCACACACACACACACACACACACACAAACAAATACCGAGATTGAGAAAGCACACACACGTACGTCCAGCGCTGTGCCTCTAACAGAATCTTGCTTGCATTCACGGGTGCATTGCAGGTGATGGGGAATCCACCTTGATAAAACTACAAGAATCATACAAAACCTCACAGACACAATAATGAAAAGTAAAATAGAGATTGTTATATAATGAAAGTATGTAATTAATAAAAATAAAATGGAAGTAATTGTTTAAATAATGGCAAAGTAAGTAAATTACATCACATCTTAATTAAAATGCCCTATTCCAATTCTTTTCTTTTCCTAAATCACAGAATAAATATTAAGGATGGAGAAAAAAATAATTGTTTGTGAAACAGTAAGTTAGATTTAACTATTGCATTTAAATAATTGCAATTAATGTATTTATTTGAGACTGCCTTTTTGAGAAGTAGCATATCGTCACCTTCGTAAGCAAAGCGCTGGTCATTATTTTCTACTTTACAGGAAATAGGAAAAGAACTATCATCATCTCATTTGGCTTAATATTTAGGCAGAAATGAAAAGGCCAATTCTAGAACGCTCGAACCCTGAATGACGAAGGCAACCGTACAAAAATGTCCATCACATGTTAAAAAATTGATGTAGACAAAAACTGGAAATCGCTGAAAAATGACTCAGGCGATTATTTTATGAGGGTGACGATATTTAGAGAAGGGGGTTGAGGTGGGGGGGGGGGCACTCAGAAATGGACAAACCTTTCCTCACCAGTTATTATGTTTTAAGTGAATGAAGAATAGAATTTGTATATGGGCATTCACAAAGTCATTTCATATAATCCTGTTAGACTTGCTGCCCCTCCCCCCTCCCTCGTATATAGGCATTCACAAAGTCATTTCATATAATCCTGTTAGACTTGCTCCTCCTTCCCCCTCCCTCGTATATAGGCATTCACAAAGTCATTTCATATAATCCTGTTAGACTTGCTGCCCCTTCCCCCTTCCTCGTATATGCACACCGATGTTCTTTAGTTTTGATTAGCACAACGGAAGTGAGCTGAACACTGCCTATGTCTGCTTTAACGAAAGGACACAATACTAAAATGTTTAAATGGATCATAATGAGTAAAATATTATGATTGCCAGTATTAAAATCTTTAACATCATGAAAGGTGTCTGTGTAGGACTCTGGACCGTTAAAATGAACCTGTAAGAAAGTAATTATGAAAAGTAGATCAATTGAAGTGCTAAGCAGTTAAAATACTGATTGAGTAATTGTTGTAGATGCACCGTTTGTAGCACTAATAATAATAATAATAATAATAATAATAATAATAATAATAATAATAAATAAATAAAAATGATACCACAACTACTAAAAATAATGATAATGGAGCAATAAATAGAATAATCAAAATAAAAACAAAAAAAATAACACTAATGACATAACTAACGATACACTAAGTAGAAAAAGGAATTAAGGAAAAATATAAAAGAACGAGAAAAGACAGAAAATATAGTTAATTATCTTACGCTGCCTTAAAACTCTGAAAATACTTTATGGGCTCTCTCTCTCTCTCTCTCTCTCTCTCTCTGTCCGGCACTATCTGACAGCCTCCATCTTCTCTCGGGGGATAGAGAAGAGTTCCCGCCTCCGCTCCTCCACCTCCCTCGCGCGCCCGTACAACAGCACACCGCACACCACAACCGCCGTGCCCACCCAGCTCAGCAGCGTGACGGGGTTGCCAAATATCACCACCGACAGCCATATGAGACAGGCTCGCTTGGTGGTGTTGGCGACACTGTGGGGGGAGGGGGAGAAAAATGTGTTGGTTTTGGTAATATTTTTTGGGTTTGGGTTTGGGTTTTGCGTTGGTAATACTATTTGTGGGGAGAAAGGGTGTTTTTTGTGTTGGTAATATTGTTTCAGGGGAGGAAGGGTATTTTTTTGTGTTGGTAATACTGTGGTAGGGGAGAAGAAAAGAATAGGGTTTTGAGCTGGTAACATTGTCTGATGGCAGGAAGGGTGTTGTTTTGTGTTGGTAAAACTGTTAGAGGAGAAAGGGTAGTATTTGTGTTGATAATGACATGTAAGGGGAGGGGGAAAGGGTGATGTTTTTGTGTTGGTAATAATGTGATGGAGAAAAGGTATGAATATATAGAAAATGGAGCAAACTATAGAACAAAAGGAAAAGGAAAAAACATACAACATAGAGAAATTACATAAAACTACAGATATAGAGAATGAAGAACTTATTACAGGAAATCACATACACAAAGAGACAGACACTCACCTATAAGTAACCGGGTTAACATAGGACATGAGGACATAGGCTGTGATGGTCTGGCCGTGGAAGGAGATCCCATCGAGCACTATGGCCGTCAGGAGGTTGCGGTCCATTTGCTGTGTGAGCCGCTCGACGTCCACCAAGAAGTACCACGTCGGAAGCTGCAACATCACGGCCGCCAAATTGGGGTAGAATTGGAGCTCAGCGGGACTGTGGGGAGAGAAGGGGTGAGGGAGTACCTTAGGGGTGGGGGGTGGGGGGGGTTTACGAGTGTTTGCTTGGTTTGCGGACATGCATGATAAGAATGTTTAGTAACGTTTAGGACATTACATGCTGAACTCAATTTGCTGCTACTGGTTTGGTAATTTTTTTGGGGGGGGTGTGTTAGGGTTGAGGTTTTGTGTTGGTAATGCTGTTTGATGGAAGAATGGGGGGTTGTTTTGTGTTGGTAATACTGTGTTAGGTAGGATGAGAATGTCTCCCCCGACAATCTCAGGCAGAATTCACACCCGTTAATATATGCACTCTATTTTTTAATCATAGGTCCAGGAGGAAGGGGTTCATATACAAGGGCACATAGATGGAAGAGGAAAACAGTGATGCATTTGCTTGGTTTGTGGAGTTGCATGATAAAAATGATTAGTAACGTTTAGGACATTACGCGCTGAACTCAATTTGCTGTTACTGTTTTGGTAATATTTTAGGGGGAGTGTTAGGGTTGAGGTTTTGTGTTGGTAATGCTGTTTGATGGAAGAATGGAGGGGTTGTTTGACAATCTCAGGCAGAATTCACACCATCGATATATACAGTCTATTCTTGGAAGGAAAAAACAGTGATGCATTTGCTTGGCTTGTGGAGTTGCATGATAAAAATGATCAGTAACATTTAGGACATTACGCGCTGAACTCAATTTGCTGATACTGTTTTGGTAATATTTTCTGGGGAGTGTCAGGGTTGAGGTTTTGTGTTGGTAATGCTGTTTGATGGAAGAATGGGTGCTTGTTTTGTGTTGGTAATACTGTGTTAGGTAGGATGCGAATGTCTACCCTGACAATCTCAGGCAGAATTCACACCCATCGATATATACAGTCTATTCTTTAATCATAGGTCCAGGAGGAAGGGGTTCACATACAAAGGCACATGGATGGAAAAGGAAAACAGTAATACATTTTACAACCCCAGTTTCCCTTGCCCTTGCCCTTCACCCCCACACACACCTGTAGATGTAAGTGCGCTGCGAGAGGAGGCCCTTGGACACCACACTCTGGAGACACTCACACAGGTTGGTGGCCAGTGCACAGAGGAAGCCGGTGAGGGAGAAGGAGAGCTCATGGCTGGAGCAAAGGGCCAGGCCAGCCATCACCGGCACCAGCGACGCCAGCACAAAGCAGCTCGTCCTCTCACCTGTGTAGCGGAAATATAGGATGTAAGAGATGTTGTGATGCTTGGAAATGTATTAAAGAAAGCAGCGAATCATTCCTCTTCTTTCTTATATATAGAGGATGCAAGTGCTGTTGTGATGCTTGGAAATGTATTAAAGAAAGCAGCGAATCATTCCTCTTCTTTCTTATATATAGAGGATGCAAGAGTGATGTTGTAATGCTTGGAAATGTATTAAAGAAAGCAACAAAGCATTCCTCTTCTTTCTTATATATAGAGGATGTAAGAGCGATGTTGTGATGCTTGGAAATGTATTAAAGAAAGCAACAAATCATCCCTCTTCTTTCTTATATATAGAGGATGCAAGAGCGATGTTGTGATGCTCGGAGATGTACATATTAGGGAAAGTAACACCTCGTCCTCTTTTGCTTTGTAGAGGATGAGTTTGAAATGAATGAGAAAAGCAACATGAAATAACTGGTTCTCTCCTCAGTGTAGTGGAAAGAAGAGAGACATTTTTATGCTTGGAAATGTATTAACCCAGAAGCAGAGATGGGCCAAATTTGTGGCTTTACCGTGTACCAGCGATGGACCAAATTTTTGCCCTTTTTTTTTTTTACAACAAAGGAAACAGCTCAAGGGCACAAAAAAAGCCTGCTACTCGCTGCTCCTAAAAAGAATCCAAAGAGGTGGCCGAAAGAGATATAAACCCCCAAAATAGATGATGCATAAACTGATCACAAATGCATTGATATATCTTATGAAATGGTTTGCGTGAGTGATGATTTTTCCTCATTTTTCTCGCTTAGAGGGGCCTTTAAGAAACATGACCCCCGCAGCTACCAGGTTAAGGAAAGCAGGTCATTCTTTCTCCATGTAGAGGAATGGAGGGATGTTGTGATGCCTGAAGATGAATTAAGAAAAGTAACACAAACAACCTCATAATCATACTCAATACTTACATACTTACTCTTATACACTCAACCTTTTATATACTCTTACACACTTGTTACATTACACACACTCACCAAGCAGCAGCCAGGCTATGAGGACAGTGAATATCGGCGCTGAGCTCTTCACCGTCTCGGCAAAACTGACGGCCACGTAGTAGATCGCGATGAGGCCAAACATGATGGTGCCAAGCCTGGGTGTGGAGGGGAGAGGGACGGCAAGGTGGTCAGGGAGGGATATAGACAGACTGGTGGATTAATAGATAGGTGGGAGGTTTGGATCATGGATGAGTACTCATAACTATGAAAATGGAGATGAAGAACATGAAGATAACCTTAAATGTAAAAATAGCTTGACATGTTAAGTTTACTAAGACGTGGTTTGGGGTGAGTTAGGTCTAGGCAATCTCTGTGAATTCCTGCTTTTATATTTCCTGTAATGTATTTTCAAGCTACGTTTAGGCAAAAAGCATCTTAGGTATGTGTTGAAGTTGTTGTTTTTATTTTTTTATATAACAAAAGAGACAGCTCAAGGGCACGAAAAAGGAAACAATAATAAAAAAGCCCGCTACTCGCTGCTCCTAAAAAAAGAATCAAAAGAGGTGGCCGAAAGAGAGGTCAATTTCGGGAGGAGAGGTGTCCTGATACTCTTTTTATTTCTTACTCTACAGCTGCGTTCTTTCCAGTCAAAAAAATAACAAACAAACACCATCACACTCACTGCAGCAGGCCGAGGATGAACATGCCCCTCCTGAAGTTGTCCGGCTTGCGCTGTCCCACCACGGGCTTGTAGGTGCCGAGCGGGTACCTGAGCTGCACCAGGCCACACAGCATGGTGATGAACATCTGCATGCCACCTGTGTGTGTGTGGTGAGGGGCAACAGGGGAGCGGGGGTTAGGGACAGGTTCTTGTGGTCAGGGTGGGGATGTGTGTTCAGTGTCTGACAGAGTAAATGAACTTTTTTTTGGAGTGATGATAAATAAATTGTGTGGTGATGGTGGTGATTGAAGTCCATTTCAGCAATTATCAGAAGTGATGCTCATTCCATGCGTTTATGATGAGAGTGAATGAAGCTGTACTGAAGACCACCTATCAAACCCAACTATAGATAAACCCACTAAAGAGGGTCAAAGATGAGCTCTAGGGAGGCAGCATGAGCCAAGCAAGATGGCGCCTGCACCTTTATGGGCTGGGGTCGACCACCAAGAAAGCTACCAGAACTACAGTCTAAACCTTAACCCGGTAGCAGTGACAGGGGCCAAATTTGTGGCTTTACCGTGTAGCAGCGATGGGCCGAATTTGTGCCATGATATAAACCCCTAAAATAGATGATGCATAAACTGATCAGAAATGCTTTGATATATATTATGAAATGGTTTGTGTGTGATGATTTTTTTCTCATTTTTCTTGCTAAAAGGGAACATTAAGAAACATGATCCCCGCTGCTACCAGGTTAAAACAACAACAGCATCAATTATCCCAGTCACTGAAAGGGACTAGAGTACTAACAATGCTTGTGTTCCGTGTGGTTAAGCTGAATAAGGATGTTATTGGAAAGTAGGAAGAAATAGAGAACATTATTTTTTATCCATCATACCCAACAGTTATTTGCATGAGAAAATACAGAGCTATTATTGCATAAGTATGTGTAGATTATGTTAACTTTTATAGGGCAATGACTAGGAGGGGTAGTGATGGTGATTTCTTTCTTCAATATATTAAGCTTAGTTATGAATGTTAGATATTGCACAAGGAGTGGTAGTAATGACTCTTTAGGTTGATTATGTGACATTAGATGAGGCAAATAGTTGTTTTGTGTATATACATGTGAATGGCTTGACAAAGTTATGGTGGTGGCAATGGTAAAGAAATGATGAAGTGGTTATTAGTGAAGTGGTAGTATATGGCTATGGTGCAGTGGTTATATACATAGCTGGGCACGATAACAGAAAACTCTATTCCCGATACCCGATAAATGATAATGGAAAACCTTATCGGTGATAACCGACATTCATTAACTGGAGACACAAATATAGGCGATAACCGATATAAATCCACAATTCCGATACTAGCTATCGATAAGTCTGATAGGTGAAAACGATACTATATTGATATTTCAAATAAAAAACATAGATGAATTCAAATCTTCATTATCTGTATTTTAGAAAACCTACAAAACCTGAAAACCACACGTTGACACGTACCTATGGACAGTAATACTGGAAACGCCTGAACCGGTGTTGTGTTATTTGGCGTCTCCACGGTCAGAAGCTGGTGCTTTTGTTTACAAACACTGGTCTCTCGTGAACTGGCCCATCACTATTTATTCAGTTATTCTTACTTATCACAATTAACACTTTAACAGTCACTTCAGTAAAGAAGCACTGAAGCACTGGGAACCGGAACAATGGCACTCACTCCGTCACTCGAGACGCAGCTGAGAGGCCACGCGCCACGCCGCCACGTGATAACACAAGCCGCTGGTCTCTGTTTGTGCTCTTTACAACGGGATCACAAATTTCAGGCAGTGAATAATCATTTTGGGGGCAAAGTTAAATGATTTTTCTCTTTGACATATTGATTTTTGAGTCTAACATAAAAAAATAACCTTGTGTTTTAGTGTTGATGATCTAAGTATGAAATCTCTTCACCAAAGATATTTCATACCCCAAAATTTTTTCAAACAACACCGGGCGCCCGGGCCACACATGCGCAGTAGGGAGGAGACTACATTTTTTTTCTGAGAAGCGGAAAAAAGTAGCGATTATCGCTAGTTTGGTTACAAAAGTAACGAAGATACCGATATATACATAAATAAGTAGCGGATGGCCAATAACCCGATTTTGTTACCAGCGATAAAGTATCACGATAACTTATCGCGATAACGCCCAGCTATGGTTATATATAGTGGTTAGGTGATGGTGAAGTGGCTATGGTGTTTATAGTGAAGAGGTTACAGTGGTCATAGTGTGGTAAAGGTGATGGCAGTCAGTTTTTGTCCCTCTTCCCTTACTTTTTTCATCACAGCCCTCTCTCCTCTACCTATATTTGAACAGAGAGAGAGAGAGAGAGAGAGAGAGAGAGAGGAAAAAAATATATGACATTCTATTCATCTTTCTTTAACTTATATATACTTGGGGATAGCAAGAAAGAAGTCGAAGAAAAAATAATTAACAAACACTCACACAACACATGCGGGTCCGCCTTTTGGTAGGTGAGGATATACTTGTTGAGGAAGAGCGTGAACCCACTGAACACGTACCACAGGGCCAGGAACACCAGCGCACGGGGGTGACGCAGCCCGAGGTTGGGGGGCGGCCGAGGGGGAGGTGAGAAGGTGGTGGTGGGGTTGTGGGATAGGGCTCCTCCTCCCTCAGCCCCATCATCACTGTTTCCCTCTTCCATCAAGCCACTCTGAAAAAGGTAAATAGGCAGGTTAGTGTCTGTTTATAATCAATGTGTTTCTTTGTCTGTATATACATAAATTAAACCCTTGCTTTAACAAACTAATAGGGGCAAAGGGGATGATGGTATATCCAAAAGTCTGATATATCTGTGAGATCCAAACTTTGTTGATTATATGAGATGAGTTTCCTATTTCTGACCATTTTCACGTATAACAAAGTTTTTTTCATAATATAAGATGAAAGATGAGGCACAGAAGGACAAGAGCGGAGGTGTTTACAGTTCCCGGGCCAAAGCAAGACTGACTATAGGCCGGCCTTCAGTGGCAAGAGGGGGCTCCCTCACCCCCCCTCAGAACACATGGGATTGGCTATGGGTGGGTGGGGCATGGCCAATGGGAAGGCATGAGGAAGACACTCCTTTTTCCTACTCTGGCTGTGGATTATAATTCCTAATCCCACTGGTATTGTGGTTTCCTTGTTCACCCTTGTTACTCTGATCTCTCTCTCTCTCTCTCTCTCTCTCTCTCTCTCTCTCATACACCCACCCACCCACACCCATGCCCACAAAGAAAAATTGCAGAGATGTGTAACGTGTGTCCGTGTGTGGGGGTAGGAGGAAGGGGGGCTGCAGAATCTTTCAAAACATGCTTTCCTCCATGACGACACCACCCCACCTCTCCTCCTCCTCCTCCTCCTCCTCCTTTCTGAAGCTGCTAACCCCACCCTTAATCCCCTGTCTGTTTGTATCTCATTTCTCTCTCTCTCTCTCACCCGGACACCCGACAGGCTGAGGTGGCGGATGCGTGTCGGTGGGGAGGAGGTGGGCATGTGGATTGCCGGGTGGTCAGGGTCCTCCGCTAGCCTGGAAGAGAAGGTCAGGTCACTTGGGGTCACTGCAGGTCACACTGGTAATATTATCACGGGTACTGTTCTATTCATCACATATTGTCATTATTCTTATAAGTATCATTATTAATATAGTTTTATAAGAGCACAATTTTACTGTTATTTATTATCATTTGTAATCTTTCATTCATGGGTACTTATATAAAGGTGCGATTTTACTATTATTATTGTTAGTCTTTATTTTTATATTTACCATTATCAATAACTTTCTAAGGACAAAAATTAATTAATATTATTAGAAGTATCATTGTCAAGTGCAGTACAGTTCAGGGCCTACGCTCTTTTCTCTACTAACACTTACATTCAATTGAGCTATTTGTTGCTTTGTTTCTTGTGTCACATCTCACTTCACTGGTCGGTTGTGTGTGCGCATGTGTGTGTATGTGTGCAAGGAAAATGTGTATCTATAAAGGATATGTGCATACAAGGAATAGATGAATATGAAGAAGAAGCTGATATTCCCACTAAATCTTCAATGTTTAAAAGAAGCCGATATTCCCACTAAATCTTCAATGTTTAAAAGAAGCCGATATTCCCGCTAAATCTTCAATGTTTAAAAGAAGCCGATATTCCCACTAAATCTTCAATGTTTAAAAGAAGCCGATATTCCCGCTAAATCTTCAATGTTTAACGAATGAATGAAGATGCAAATAAATAAACTTACTGTTCCTTTCAAACAAAACAGTAACAACCAAACAAAGAGCGGTTAACAGAAGAGTGTACTAAAGGAAAAGAGTAAACCCGGTAAAAAGCTAAATAAATACGAGACAAATTAAAAAGAATTAAAAGAAAGCCAAAGAAACTCGACAAGATTGATTAGAGTTGCATTTTTAAGACAACACGAAAATTTAAAAGAACTAAATCGTAACCAAAAATACTAAAATCTCACACATAAACGAAGACAAATTAAAGAACAATAGGTTAGGTTATGTAAAAAAAAACCCACATATACAACCTTCACAAGTTTGCCAATAACTTAATAACAGGCAGTAAAAGGCATAAATAGATACAAGAAGATGAAGAAAGTGATATAAACAAGCTTACAAAATTCTTCCCAGGTGAGAGATCAGGTGACACAGGTTAATAATTAAATGTAAGGTAAAGTAATTAGCAAGACAGGTAAGATAGGGGTACTAATGATGATGATAATGAGCTTAGAGTCTTCCCCAGGTGAGAGGAGAGGTAACTAATGAGGCAGAAGGGATATGGATGAGAGTGAGAGGTGAGATGGCACAGGTAAATAACAAAAGGAAAGGTGAATTAATGAGACAGGTATGATACGGCTGGTTAGGATGCTGTTAATGAGCTTATACAATCTTCCCCAGGTGAGACATGAAGTAATTAGTGGCTCAGAACATGTTAACGAGCCTCTGCAGTCTTCCCCAGGTGACAGATAAAGTGAGACTGACAAATAATGAAAGGGAAAGTAATTAACAAGACAGGTGTGTTAATGACCTTATACAAACTTTCCCAGGTGATAGGTAAAGTAATTAGTGAGTTGGGACATATTAATGACCCTCAACAGTCTTCCCCAGGTGATAGATGAGGCAGGACAGGTAAATAATGAAAGGGAAAGTAATTAAGTTTGATACAAGGGGTGTTGATGACCTTATAATAACTTCCCCAGGTGAGATATGAGGTAATTAGTGAGCCTCTAGAGTCCCCCACAGGTAACAAATAAAGTGAAACCAGTATATATTGAAGGAAAGGTGATTGACAGGTGTGATATGGGTGTGTTAATGACCTTATAATAACTTCCCCAGGTGAGATATGAAGTAATTAACGAGCCAGGACAAGTTAATGAGCCTCTAGAGTCCTCCCCAGGTGACAGGTAAAGTGGAACAGGTAAATTAAAAAGGGTAATTAAACAGGTAGGATGTGGGTGATAATGAGGATGTTAATGAGCTTTCCCAGGTAATTAATGAGCCTCTAGAGTCCTCCCCAGGTGACAGGTAAAGTGGAACAGGTAAATTAAGAAGGGTAATTAAACAGGTAGGATGTGGGTGATAATGAAGATGTTAATGAGCTTCCCCAGGTGAGATATGAGGTAATTAATGAACCAGGATGTGTTAATGAGCCTCTAGAGTCCTCCCCAGGTGACAGGTGAGGCGGGACAGGTAAATAATGAAAGGGAGAGTAATTAACGAGTATCAAGGTAAGAGATGGGTGTGTTAATGACCTTATACAGCCTTCCCAGGTGAGATATGAGTAATTAATGAGCCAGGACAAGTTAAGGTGACAGGTAAGTGGAACAGGTAGGATGTGGATGATAATGAGGATGTTAATGAGCTTTCCCAGGTAATTAATGAGCCAGGACGTGTTAATGAGCCTCTCGAGTCCTCCCCAGGTGACAGGTGAGGCGGGAATGGTAAGACGTGGGTGCCAAATCTATGGAGGTGTGCCACGTCAACAGGTAGAGGAGGGAGAGAGACGTAATTAAGGGGACGGGGCAGGTGAGGCGAGGGTGTCCAGGTGGCGAGGTGGTGGCGGGTCAGGTGGAACAGGTGGCACGGGGCAGGTGGTACAGGTGGAACGGGGCAGGTGGCACTCCCTCTCTCTTGACACCACCACCTGAGCTTGTTCTTGATCTTGATGTCACAGGTGGCTTGAGATTTCTCCCCCAGGCTATATCTTGTAAGGGGTAATTGACCTAAGCTTTATTGTATTATCCGCCCATAGAGTATTTTTCCAGGATGTATTGATTAAGAATATAGTTTTTTTTAATGCATTTTATACGAATAGCAAGAAATATTAATGAAAACTTGTCTATGTGATCTGTAGGTTTAGTATCCATAGGCCTATACATAACTAATTGCTGATATCTGATACACATCGTTTATCAGCCCTAATGCAGGTGATTTACGAGTTCTTTTTATCGAATATCAACAGTTTAGGAGTGTAAATTAGTATGATTGATTGATAGTTTATTGTTGCTGGTTCTTATAATTATTGTAATCCCGTTCGTGTACTCTCCGCCCATAGACTACTTTTCCAGGATGTATTGATTAAGATTATAGTTTTATCTCAAATTCTAAATGCATATAATTGTGGAAAATTGGTTAATTCTTCCATAAACCGCCTTTTTGCTCAGTTTCTATAGGTCTATCCATCCCCAATTACTGATAACAAGGTAAAGAAAGACTATACATGGTTGATAACTACGAATACGGTTGATATATAAGTTATTTGTTTGGTATATCATCGGTTTAGGGTGTTAATTAGTGTGTTTTTATAATTATTATAGTCCCGTTGTCCCTTGAGTCCCGAGGTCGAGATTGTCCAAGGCGACGCCCAAAGGTAAACAACAACAACTCCCCTTCCTCTGTCATTTTATCCTATTTTTGCTGTTTTAAGTGCATTTCCATGTGGTTTTAGGCATTATTATTGTTGTTAAGTGAATAAGAACGTCATTTAATCATTTCCTAGACTGCTGTTGAGTATTTGTTGTGTTCTGTAAGCATGTGAACGTAACCTTGTCAACCCTTTAATTACCTATAAACCACATTACCTGTTTTAAGTGCATTTCCTCGTGTCTTTAGGCGTGTTTATTGTTGTTGAGAGACTAGGAGCAACATTTGAACACTGTAAAGGCTGCTGTAGGATATTAATTGTGTTTTTTAAGCATTTGAACATAACCTTGTCAACCCCTTAATTTAACCTACACTATAAACCACATTACCTGTTTTAAGTGCATTTCCTCGTGTCTTTAGGCGTGTTTATTGTTGTTGAGAGACTGGGAGCAACATATGAGCACTGTAAAGGCTGCTGTAGGGTATTAATTGTGTTCTTTAAGCATTTGAACATAACCTTGTCAGCCCTTTAATTACCTATAAACCACATTACCTGTTTTAAGTGCATTTCCTCGTGTCTTTAGGCGTGTTTATTGTTGTTGAGAGACTGGGAGCAACATTTGAGCACTGTAAAGGCTGCTGTAGGATATTAATTGTGTTCTTTAAGCATTTGAACATAACCTTGCCAACCCTTTGATTAAACCTACACTATAAACCACATTACCCATTTTAAGTGTATTTTCTCGTGCTTTTAGGCGTGGTTATTGTTGTTAAGAGGATAGCAGTAACATTTGAACACTGTATAGACTGCTGTAGGATATTGTGTTCTGTAAGTATGTGAATGCAACCTGACAAACCCTTTAATTAAACTTACACTCTAAACCACATTACCCATTTTAAGTGTATTTTCTCGTGCTTTTAGGCGTGGTTATTGTTGTTAAGAGGATAGCAGCAACATTTGAACACTGTATAGACTGCTGTAGGATATTGTGTTCTGTAAGCATGTGAACGCAACCTGACAAACCCTTTAATTAAACCTACACTCTAAACCACTTTACCTGCTTTAAGTGCATTTTCTTGTGTCTTTAGGTGTGGTTATTGTTGTTAAGAGAATAGGAGCAACATTTGAACACTGTAAAGGCTGCTGTAGGATATCAATTGTGTTCTGTAAGCGTGTGAACATAACTTACTTGCTTGATACGTGAAGGTGTTTATGTCTACCCTTTAATTAAACCTACACTATAAATCACATTATCTGTTTTAAGTGCATTTTTTTGTGATTTTAGGTGTGGTTATTGTTGTTAAGAGGATAGCAACATTTGAGCACCTTATAGGCTGCTGCAGGATATTAAATGTGTTCTGTATGCATGTGAATGTAACCTTGTCAACCCTTTAATCAAACCCCACATTACCTGTCTTTACCTTTTAAACCACAGGCAACCACCTCTGCCCACCATGACGCGGCACTCCAAGAACTGCACCGCCAGCTCTGTGTACTCGTACCATGAGAAGAAGAAGGACGCCAAGGCCTCGGGGTACGGGTCCCTGCGGCTGCGGTACGGCAAGGACGGCGTGAAGGACTTTGACTGCTGCAGCCTGTCCCTCCACCCATGCCGCAACCCTGTCATAACGCCTGGTAAGGAGAAAGGGGGTAAATGTGCAGTTTAGCTCTACCATCTAAAGATATTTTATACGCCTGAATATCTGAATGATCTAACTTGAGGATGCTGTATACTGAAATATCACTGGTTGATGTAGGTTTGACGGCTAATATGGAAATAAAGGTACCCATCTCAAATGAGCAATGGTGGGACCACATCAGATTATATTAGGTTTGATATAATGAGGTCAGGCCAGGTTAGGCTTTATTAGGTTAGGTTTAGTTTTGTTAAGTTTAATTGTTTATGATAAATACGTAAGATATGCTTTGTGCTGCGCTGTTGTTGCCGTTGGCGGCAAAGAAGGGTATTCTTATCTTTATTATTCCCTGGTTTGTTTAGGTTAGTTTAGATAAATTTTTAACCAAATCTAGAGACAAGTTATAGAAAATTAGAACTGAAAGGTTTACTGAGTTGTCACACTAAAAGAAATCAAGTGTGTTATGACCTGCTGACCTTTGACCTTTCAGAGGGCCATCTCTTTGACAAGGAGGCCATCTTGGAGTACATCATCACCAAAAAAAATGAGATTGCCCGCAAGATGAAGGAATACAGCCGTCAGTGTAAGAAGGAGCAGGTGAGGGGGATCAGTGGTAGTAGTAAAAGTAGTAGAAGTAGTATTCGTAGCTGTGGTAGTGGTAATATGTATTCCCGCGGGCTTTATTATTATTATTATTATTATTATTATTATCTCTATACATCCCAGACTGAGTTGGAGGAGCTGGGCGAGGCTGAGAACCGTTCCCGCGTGGAGAAGTTCCTCAAGACTGAGTCAGCCGTTGCCTCTGCCTCCCAGGCCGCGCAGGGGGCAGGTGTGTGTGTGTGTGTGTGTTGTATTTTTTATTTTTTCATTTTTAAAATTTTTTTTACATTTGGCTTATAGGAGTTTTCAGTATCTTATCTTCCTTTCTTTAACCACCAACACACTCACTAACCTGACCTTCCCCTGCCAGGCTCTAGTTCCAGCAGCCCCGCCATCACCATCAGCACCACCGCCAAGTCAGGTCCTGCCCCCCCGGCCGGCTCCTCAGTGTCCAACATGGTGGCCGGGAGGGAGAAGAAGTTACCAAGCTTTTGGATTCCGTCTCTCACACCGGGGAACAAGGAGGCCAAGATTGCTAAGCCTGTGAGTGCTGTTGGGGTGGGTTGTGGATTGGAATGGGTTAGATGGGGGAGTTGTGGGTTTTGGGATGGGTTGGAATAGATTGGGGAGAAGGGGAAGGGGTTATATGGGGCATGTGGTGGAATTGGGGTGGATGGGAATGGGTTATGTGGTAGGTTGGGGTCTGCTTGAGTAGGTGGGAATGGGTTATGTGATGGTTTTGGGTGTGTTAGGGTTGATGGGAAGGGGTTATATAATGTGTTCTGGGTTTTGGGATGGATGGGAAAAGGGTAATGGGGTATGTGATGGCTTGGGACAGATTGGAAGGGGTTATGTGGTGGTGTGTGCTTCAGGGTATGTGGGAAGGAGTTAATGGGTATGTTGCAGTGGATTGGGAAGAATGAGAAGTTGTGAAGTGTGTTGTAGGTTTTGGGGTTGGTTATGTTGTGTGTGTGTATGTTAGGGTGGGTTGTCTTCTTTCTCTCTCTCTCTCTCTCTCTCCCCACCATTTACTCCTCTTCCTCCACTCATCTACTTTCTCCCTCTACCCCCTCTCCCTCCACTTATCAACTCTTTTTTCCCTCCACTCATCATCTCCTCCTTCCACATATTTTCTCCCTCTCCTCCACCCATCTATTCTTCCTTCTCTCTACTCATCTACTTTTCTACTTTCTTCTTCCACCCATCTACTACTCCCTTCACTTCTCAGCTCCCTCTCCATCTTATCAGTACGTACCTTTCCTTCCTCTCCACCTATCTACTCTTCCTTCCACCCATCTACTTCCTATCCCTTCACCCATCTACTCCCTCTCCCTCAACCTCTCTGCTCCCTCTCCATCTCACCAGTACCTTTCCTCCCCATCCACCCATTTACTTTTTATCCCTTCACCCATCTACTCCCTCTTCCTCCACCTCTCCCCTTTAGCCACACCAGTTCCCTTCTCCCCCACAGGACAAGACCATCAAGTGCCCCATCAGCGGCCAGCCTCTGCGCGCCAAGGACCTCATCCCTGTCAAGTTCACCCTGGCACTGGACGAGGAGGGCGAGGGGGGCAGCAAGGTGCCGTCGCTGGAGGGGGCACACCAGCGCTACAAGTGTCCTGTAACCGGCGACATGCTGCGGAACAATGTGGCGTGCTATGTGCTGCGCCAGACGTGAGTGTGTGGAGTGTGGGGCGTTCTGAGGTGGTCTGTCTGTGTATGGGGGAAGGATTGTGGATATGGAGAGGATGTGTTGTATGTGATGTGTGTATTTTATTGGGTGATGGGGTGTTGTGAGGTGGTCTGTGTATGTGTGTATGGGGAAAGGATTATGTATAGGGGGGGAAAGGTATATGGTGTATGAAAGAGAAGATTTATTGTATGGGGAGGTGTGAACTGTATAGGGAGAATTTTCAGTGTATGGGGTGTTGTGTAATGCATAAGGGAAAGAAAGGTATGATG
Source organism: Eriocheir sinensis (assembly GCF_024679095.1). Lineage (NCBI taxonomy): Eukaryota > Metazoa > Arthropoda > Malacostraca > Decapoda > Varunidae > Eriocheir > Eriocheir sinensis. The sequence goes on along the minus strand of NC_066550.1, from coordinate 8,466,680 downwards.
TAGAGAGAGGAAAATTTAGTGTTTGGGGTGCAGCAGAATAATGTGGTATGTGTTGTTCTGTGGCCAACATGAGTGTTTACATTTTTTTATTATTTATCATGATTATTATTATTATTTCTATTTATTTATTATTATTATTATTTTTTTTTTACTGCAAAGAAGGCAGCTGGAGCCCTTCTTTCCTTTTCATCTAACCATTCATCAGCTGTCCTTCCTTTGTCCATCCTCTTCAACAAGTGAGATAGCAGGACCATAAAACACTTGCCTGCATCATAAAGAGCTGGGTGTGACCAACAGCCCCACCAAGAAAACCTACTGGCACCATAGACAGAATGTTAAAAGAAAAAAAAAGAAAAAACTACTTTTAATATCTTTTCTTCCCTTCTTGCCCCCTACAAACACCCACCATCTTGTCCCTCAATTGTTTCCTCCCTTCCCTTTTAGCTTTCTCAGCACCCTGTCTCTCCTTCCTCAACTTCTTCAGTACCCACCATCATGTACCCTTCTCTCTTCCCTGGCAGAGGTGACGTGGTCACCCAGCGCTGCGTGGACACCATCATCCGCAAGGACATGACTCACCCACTCACAGGACAGTCACTCACAGAGAAGGACCTCATTGTGCTGCAGAGGGTGAGGACCTTTTCCTCTTCAAGGCAACATAATCTATTTTCTGTGCAAGATCTTGACTTGCATGTAGATATTATTTCTTTTTCTTAATTTATTTTGGTGTTCATCATTTACTTATCTTCCTGTAGTATTCAATTTTTTCTCTTTCAACCCCATTTTCATTCAACAGTTCCATATATTCCTTTCAACTAACCACTCTCTGAATTTCATAAGTTTCCTGTTATGTTGTCCTTTTTCCTTTGTAATGTAAGGGGGAAAGATTTGTTGTACAGAGGGAAGATAGTGCTCCAAGATAGACTATTATTAACATGTCCTCACTCTTTCGTTCCAGGGCGGGACAGGCTTCGCCACCACCAATGAGCAGCTGTACAGTGAGAAGGCCCGGCCAGTGCTCCAGGCCTGAGGGGCAGGTGTGTCTGTAGTGCGTCAGGGGTAGTGTTTGGGCTAATCATTTCATCCATCCATCACATAGTTCATCCTGTGATTGTCACATGACCGAACCCAATGTCAGCTTGTTATTGTTCTCACATTCATTCATGTTACTCATGTTAATTTCACTCATCTCTGTGCAGTCTTGCATAAACTAAGTTAGGGAAAAAAAGGGTCTTCATATTTTACTCACTGTTTCAATGGCAGACCAGTGTATTTTCTGCCATCAAGGACACACTAATGTCAAAGGTCCACTTGAGAGTTGTCCAAGACATTAGAAAAAATTATATGGAATTTTTGTCATCCAAGAAGCTGAGTAGTATTCTAATGTGTGTAGTTTACAAATAATTTAAATATTTAATTCAGTAATCCCAACCTTCTTCTCCATTGACCCTTTGTAGCTTTAGCAAAGAAACCTGTGAATTAATTAATTGGCATGGTGTAGGGCAGGGTTGGGTAGTTTTGAAGATATAATTGGTGCATGTTCTCGTGTGCTCTCTCTTTGCCACCAGAAATATTGTCACTAATAAAAAAATAAATCATCACAAGGACATGGCACAAGTGGTCATCATCACAGGGTAAGGAAAAACAAGACGTTAAACATTTTCTTGTGTATTCATCTTTCCTCACCGTCCCACCACCAACATACGGCACAATCAAGGGGGCCAACAAGCCGCCTGAAAGGCGACTTGTTGCCAGGGAAATAAAGGGGAATATACCCCACTGTGCAAACGGGCAGGACACAGCCACACGTGGCACACACAAACAAGCCTCTAAGAGAAGACAAACAGCGGAGAGGGAATAATGTGCATCCTCGTGACAGTGATTCAGGCAACTTTATTTTTCCCATTCACAGACTTGTCTGCTGAACACAACAGTTATTTCCTTACAATCAGTGGCTGTAAACTTTCTCTTGGCGATTCAGTGGAGTTAACAGAGCCACAGAATAGTAGAGTTTGACCACCCTCATCACAGGCGCCATGCTGTTATCCAAAGAGCAGCGCGAAGTTCAGTGATGACGATACAATAGTGTTTTCTTTGTGTTTTGGGTACTTTTTCAAGATTTTTTTACCATACCCAGAGCACAGAAAACATTGTATCCGCATTGGTTTGAATTTCACATGGCTCTTTTGGTAACATGGTGCCAGTGATGAAACCAAACTCTATTCCATGACTCCGCTTAACAATATTCCTCCACTCCCTGCAAGTTGACAAAGTTTCCACACAAGTAACTGGTTCCGAGTCCAACCCAATTCAAGTTTTAAAAGTTGTGTTGCCAGCTGATCATTGCAAGAAAACAATGTATAAACTTATCAATCAGTGCATTTACAGATTCAGATCAACATTTAATTTATATATAAACTCTTAACAATAAATATATCGGATCATTATACTCTCCCAATGTGTGAATAACAACCTCACAACCTTAACTTAGCATGACTTAACTATCTCCTCCTCTTCTTCCCTTCCTTTCCCCCTCTTGCTGCTTCTCATCTACTGGAACAAACAGGCAAGTCTCTACAAAGTTTGCAAATCATCTATTCTAACTAAACCCAACTTGGCACCAACAACTTGACAGATCTATTTAAAGCTTATGCAGTGTATAAATTTGACTCCAACAGTCAGAGAACAGGAACAACCTGATATGGTGAAATAATATCAAAATGTTTACCATGACAAATGTGTAAATCACTCATTTCCTAAAAAAAATTGTGAATATCGTGTGTGTGTGTGTGTGTGTGTGTGTGTGTGTGTGTGTGTGTGTGTGTGTGTGTGTGTGTGTGTGTGTGTGTGTGTGTGTGTACCTGAATTAATCTGAATATCAGTTGTGCACGTATGACCGAAAATTCTTGTAAGTCACAGAATTGAAGAGAATCATAATTTGTGAGAATAATCAACCATCACGCAGCTAACTGGCTATTCAAATACGCCACGGACGAGTGCAGTAAAAGGCTAAGATTAGTGTGTGCGTGTAACCAAGTGTGCGAGATGAAGGCAAATCATTACAGCTAGGATAATCTAATGGAGGGACTTTAGGTTTGACTCCTCACGATCTAGACTTTATAATCATCCATATTTTGCCGCCCAAGAAGCCCAATGAGGCAAAGATAAAGTATCTGTTCTGCATGAAATCAACACAACTAGCACCAGATTTATACGGCAAACCTTTCAAATGCTTAAATTAGACAGCTTAGTGGCTACATTTCTACAAAAAAGCCTTAATGGAAAGATGAAACCTATATACCTAACTATTGCAATATTGTCATGAAATTAAAATCAACATTGTGCTCTACTGGCTAAGCTCGTGTGTTGGCTGTGGCCCAAACTGCCGCAACGGACGTGTCATAAACTTCTTGTGTCCGATATGCATCAATACCAACAACACCATCGTTCCCGTCCAACACCATATAAGGAAAGATGAGGACGTTAAACAAAGACTACCAGGCTACATGTTAAGATAAACCTACACTTATATAGAATCTTTAATCCCTGCGGAACTGAAGCGCTCACCTCTGGCTGTGTGTGTGGCAAGGAGGCAGCAACACGAGAAAAACTAAATGTAAGAATAAATCACGACCATCTGAAATTACTCCCCACACCAGGCAAGGCAAGGCAGGGCATGTGTGTTAATTGACGTTGTTTGTATGGCAAGAAAACAAACGATGGAGTCCAAATACAAGAATAAATCATCTTAACCTCGGCTACTACCCACAGCAGAGAAGGCAGAGCAGGGATATGATTAACACAGTGACGCCCCCTTGTGTGAATATCATGTGGGTTAGTTTACAGCTATGAGATTCCTTTAAAACTCCTTGCTGACAAACACCAGAGAGCTCACCATCACAATAGAAATGCTTCACCCACAAGAGAGGAAGCATAACAAGTTTAGGTCAGCAGCACCAGAGCCTTTCCATGTGTTCATATTAATATCACACTGGCCTGTAGAAGTGTAAGGTTATGTTCAGGTTGGACTGCGACAACACTACTGGCAAGACTGGTAAAGGTTGGGTATCAGTGTTAGTGTGAACTCTGCCCTGGTGAGAAACAAGTGGTCTGAACACAAAAGATTCTATCCCAGGAACTGATCTAACACAAAACATTTTATCTCAGGAACTTAAAACTGCAATCAAAGAGTAATTGTTTGCCAAGACAACCTAAAGTAATGCAAAATTTTAGTCATGAAAAGGATGATTTGCAGCACATTTTGACTGCATAAAAACATGACCCATAAATATAGTTGCAGTTTCTCAAAGGTAATTAAAAAGAACATCATACAAGAAACTATAAAAAAACTGAAACAGACTTCTGAGTGTAAAATTTGTCACCACACACCAATAATTATCGAGAGGCTTTGGCCGGCCAGCACAGCGCACTAACACAACTACAGCAGCGGCGGCAGCACCCCAGGCAGCCCCAGACAGGTCCCTAACACACTACTTAAGGCCACACTCCCACGGCAGACAGTCAGTTGTGTTCCTGTTATTAGACGACCTGGTTTAGGCCTTCCTTCGCAAACTCGTTAACCAAACAAGGACGTCTGATGTGATTGAGACGAGACCAACTGACAAAGGACTTCAAACTCCAAAGACAAGATTAATGGTTCATTGGTTTGGCAAGACACTAACTGAATAAGGACGTCAGTGATCACAACAAGACTAGCCACGTGTTGGGCCACAAGATTAATGGTTTTAAATGTTTTTACAAGACACACCAACCAAAACAAGGACGTCTGGTGTGATTGCAACAAGAGTTCAAACTTACAAATGAGACTAACCACATGGCCACAAGATAAAAGATTCTATTCAAAGGTTTGGCAAGACACAAAGCCATTGGATGCTTGTGTTGGCTAATAAAAAACAAATGGCAAGTTGAGGATGATTTGTGCTCGTCCTTACAGTGTGTTATGGGTGTAGTGGGTCGATGCAAATTTTGTGCTTGTGAATAAATGCGAGATATTAAAACGTCTAAACTTTTGGCATAATTTCAATCTTACATGTACAAATGAGGGATTACATGACTGAAGTTTGTGTGATATTTTGGCATTAGTGTTCGTCAAAGGAAACTGTTCTTGGGTTATCTGGAACTTTACACCTTGAAATGGATTGATGATGAGCGAATAAATGCTAGAGGTCAAAACGTCTAAACTTGTGGCATAATTTCTATCTTACATGTACAAACGAGGGATTACATGACTGAAGTGTGTGTGCTATTTTGGCATTAGTGTTCGTCAAAGGAAACTGGCTTGGGTCATTTGGAACTTTACACCTTGAAATGGATTGATGATGAGTGTACTGTATGACTTGATAGGCTATTCGTTTTTGGTTGAAAGAGTATAAACAGATGTAGGGTACAGCTAGTTTGGTATATGTTTGGCTTAGCTACACTCAATGAAAGTGAATGCGGGTATACCAATTTTTTTTATCTTGAAATGGATGAATGATAACTGTATGACAAGCTTCTAAGTTGCAGGAGTATGTTAGGAGTTCATAAAAGAAAGTTAGTCTGGTATACCTATGACAGTTTTCCACTCTATTGACATTAGTTTGAGGTATATGGAACTTTATACCCTGCAATAATTTAATACTGTATGAAAAATAGCTCCTAAAGTACAAATCTAAGGGGAAAGCTAGTTTGGGGAAAATATAGACTAAGTGAAAAGAAGAAGAATCCTAGTTTGGTTTACGATTGGCTTCTTTCCGATGTTACAATTTCAGGGTATAAGAAAATTCATATACTTTAAATGGATGAATGGTAACTGAATGTATGTATGATGTCTAAAAATTGTGGTATACATGTGACTTCTTTCGAGTGTATACAGATTGAAATGGATGAATGGTAACTGTATGTGTGATGTATAACCGTATTTTGAAAGTCTAAATTATGTTATGAAAAGAGTCTGGTATACGTGTGGCCTCTTCCCGGTGTATACAGAGAGAGATGAGAGAAGTACTGACCTCTCTTTTGGCCACTCTTTACTTTCTATTCCAGGAGCAGTGCTAGAAGGCTTTCGTTTTTACACACTTTTGCCCACGAGCTGCTTCCTTTACTGTAAAAAAATAAAAGGGATGAATGTAACTGTATGATGAGCTAGTATGTTGCTTGGGTACAAATTTACATAGAGAAAGAGTGATATATGTATGGGTCCTTTCCACTGTATATCAATGGGAGAATAATACAGTCGAGATATGAGAAAATCGTATAGAAAAAGCTAAGCAGTCGTATATATCTGACATATTTCCACGGTGTATAAAGAGGAGGTTACAAGACCGTTACATGACAAAAGTATATCGGCTAGTTATCAGCTATTATTTCGCTAGTATAAATCACGTTAGGAATACTTGGTCTGGCGTACGTTCGGGAGGCATAAGTACTAGACGGCAAGCTCTCAGTGTGTGGCCGAGACTCTCTAGGGGGTCACAGCAAGGCTTGAGATTACACATTTGTTACGCAGGTTACTTATACTTTGTTACGTTTATAGTTTCTGAAGTGTGCTGGGTCGTTACCAAGCGAAGAGTTTTTTTTTTGGCCCTTGGAACCAACGAACTACATTACCACTATCATCGTTCAAGTCATTCTCAACTATCTTCATCCCTTCAGATCTGCCGGTCACCATCAACCTTCACATCATTCTCAAAATCTTTATCCCTTCAGATCCACCGTCACCATCAACCTTCACTCATTCTCAAAATCTTTATCCTTTCATTCTCAACTATCTTTATCCTTTCAGATCTACTGTCACCATCAACCTTCACATCATTCTCACCATCTTCATCCTTTCAAACCTTCCCTCACTATTCAAAGCAAGCCTACCAATATCTTCATCCCTGCAAACATTCCCTTCACCATCACCTTTCCCTCACTCACAACCTTCACTGTTTACACTTCAAGACTTTCCCTACAGCACCAACCTTTCTTTACCCTTTAAACTCTCCCTGACATTCTACATTCCCACTCCCATCGTCCTTCAAATCATTCTCGTCATTATATTTACTCCCTGCAAACTCTCCCTCACCATCACCTTTCCTTCTCACTCACATCCTACTCTGTTTCCATTTCAAAACTTTCCTTAGCACCAAACTTCACTCTTTCAACTCTCAACAATCATCCATCACCATTCACAAGTCACCCTTCAAATCATCACTCCCATCACCCTTTTCACCCTTCACGTCATCACCCTATAGTCCTTCACCCTTCACCCCTTGGCATTAGCAGCAGCAGCAATAGCAGAGGCAGCAGCGGAAACATTGAAACACCAACACTAACATCAACCAGGCACAGTCCTAGTCTTCCTCCTCCTCCTCCTCCTGCTCTTCTTCCTCCTCGTCACACCTTCCTCTTGGTGTTCTTGGCCAGCTTGGTGATGCGTCGCAGGCTACCCCGCCAGCTTGCCACGCGCCCCAGCACACCTCGCCGCCCTCACTCCTCGTCGTCGTCGTTGGGAGGGCTAAGGTCGTACCACTGGGTTACCTTAGCCGCGTCCAGCAGTCCACAGTCCAGTTGTATCTTTGGAGGGAGGGCAAGGAATGAGAGAAAGGCACGATGTTAGTAGGCTCCTCAACCACTCCCTCCTGCGTCTCCCCTTCACCCCCACCAGCTGCGTCCTTCTCTGTTGCTAACTCTGTAATATGCCTGCCTTGACGCATCACACACACACACACACACACACACACACACACAGTTATGGTAGTTTTGGCACCATGATCGATAATCCCTCCATCCCAGAGTCTAATTATACAAGTTAGGAGAGAGGGGGAAGGGAACATTATGGACCCACAACCTTACAAGAACTTTCGCAACTCTCCCTTATGATTGCCAGAAAAAGAAAAACATAGGCAGCTTCTAAACTACTAGTCATCGTTGAATTCCACTTCACTTCCAAATATTTTTTCTTTGCAGGAAATGATTATGCTGTAAATGTGGCAGGTCACTTCCCTTGGCATCAGCTCAACCAGTAGCACTTAGCCTGACCTCCTTCCCCAAGATTCTATGAACTGTTTTTACAGGTTAACGACTACATTCAAATTTTTTTTTTTCTTTACAGCTAACGAAACAGCTCAAGGGCAACCATAAAAAGGTGTAAAAAAAAATAAAAAAATAAAAAATAAAAATAAATATTCCTCGAATCGCTGTTCCCACATACCTGTAATTTTCTTTAAGTAATAGTATGGTGCGAATAGGCAGACAAAAGTAGCTGAAAATTAAATATGTAGCATTTAACCCGGTAGCAGCGAGGGTCATGTTTCTTAATGGTCCCCCAAGCGAGAAAAATGAGAAAAACTCACCCCTCACACAAACCATTTCATAATATATATCAAAGCATTTGTGATCAGATTACGTATCATCTATTTTTGGGGGTTTAAATTATGGCACAAATTTGGCCCGTCGCTGCTACATGGTAAAGCCACAAATTTGGCCCCTCGCTGCTACACGGTAAAGCCACAAATTTGGCCCGTCGCTGCTACCGGGTTAACACAGCTGAAAGAGTTTATAAGCTGTCACAGATTTTCGAGTTGATAATATCTGGCATTTTGGGTAAAACAGTGTGGAATGCTGCAGCTCTCCCTCCCCATCCTTCCCCTCCTCTTCACCCTCCCCTCCCCCTCATTATACCCTCCCCTCCTCCTCATTATACCCCTCGTCTTCTTTCCCATCCACTTCATCATCATTCATCCCCTCTTCTTCACTCTTCTACCTTCCTCTTCTTCACCCTCATCTACCTTCCCTCCCTCTCTTTTCCCTCCCGCTTCTCCTCCTCCTCAGAAGGCTTATGGACCTGATGGAGTGCCTCCTATTGTCCTTAAAAACTGTGCCTCCGTGCTGTCACCCTGCCTGGTCAAACTCTTTCGCCTCTGCCTGTCAACATCTACCTTTCCTTCTTGCTGGAAGTATGCCTTCACACAGCCTGTACCTAAAAAGGGTGACCGCTCCAATCCCTCAAACTACCGTCCTATTGCTTTACTTTCTTGTCTATCTAAAGCTTTTGAATCAATCCTTAACCGTAAGATTCAAAAGCACCTTTCCACTTCTGACCTTCTATCTGATCGCCAGTATGGGTTCCGCAAGGGGCGTTCTACTGGTGATCTCCTAGCCTTCTTAACTGACTCTTGGTCATCCTCTCTTAGCCGTTTCGGTGAAACTTTTGCTATTGCGCTGGACATATCAAAAGCTTTTGATAGGGTATGGCACAAATCTTTGCTTTCTAAACTACCCTCCTACGGTTTCTATCCTTCTCTCTGTACCTTTATCTCCAGTTTCCTTTCTGACCGTTCTATTTCTGCCGTGGTAGACGGTCACTGTTCTTCCCATAAATCTATTAACAGTGGTGTCCCACAGGGTTCTGTCCTATCTCCCACTCTTTTTCTGTTGTTCATTGATGATCTTCTTTCCAAAACGAACTGTCCTATCCATTCCTACGCCGATGATTCCACTCTGCATTATTCAACTTCTTTTAATAGAAGACCCACCCTTCAGGAACTTAACGACTCAAGGCTGGAGGCTGCAGAACGCTTAGCCTCAGACCTTACTATTATTTCCGATTGGGGCAAGAAGAACCTGGTGTCCTTCAACGCCTCAAAAACACAGTTTCTCCACCTATCCACTCGACACAATCTTCCAAACAACTATCCACTATTCTTTGACAACACCCAGCTATCACCTTCCTCAACACTAAACATCCTCGGTCTATCCTTAACTCAAAATCTCAACTGGAAACTTCATATCTCATCTCTTACTAAATCAGCTTCCTCGAGGCTGGGCGTTCTGTACCGTCTCCGCCAGTTCTTCTCCCCTGCACAGTTGCTGTCCATATACAGGGGCCTTGTCCGCCCTCGTATGGAGTATGCATCTCATGTGTGGGGCTCCCTCACAGCTCTTCTGGACAGAGTGGGCAAAGGCTCTTCTTCTCATCAGCTATCCTACTCATACTGATAGTCTTCTACCTCTTAAATTCCGCCAATGTTGCCTCTCTTTCTATCTTCTATCGATATTTCCACGCTGACTGCTCTTCTGAACTTGCTAACTGCATGCCTCCCCCCCTCCGACTTTCTACTCATGCTCATCCCTATACTGTCCAAACCCCTTATGCAAGAGTTAACCAGCATCTTCACTCTTTCATCCCTCACGCTGGTAAACTCTGGAACAATCTTCCTTCATCTGTATTTCCTCCTGCCTACGACTTGAACTCTTTCAAGAGGAGGGTATCAGGACACCTCTCCTCCCGAAACTGAATTATCTTTCGGCCACCTCTTTGGATTCTTTTTAGGAGCAGCGAGTAGCGGGCTTTTTTTTTTTTATTAATTTTTACTTTTTTGTGCCCTTCAGCTTTCTCCTTTGCTTTAAAAAAAAAAAAAAAAAAAAAAAAAATCCTCTTCTCCCTTCCCCTCTTCACCTTCATCTCTGTTCCCTTTCTCTTTTCCCTCTCCCTTCGCCTTCATCACCTTCTCCCTCCTTCTCATTACCCCTTCATCCCCAACCCAACCCCCCCTCCCCCAACACCCACCTGTCCCATCTTAGGCGAGCGCTGGAGGAACAGGATGCCCTTCTTGTTGATGACGGTGACCTCCAGCGTGCGTTTGGTCAGCTCATTGGGCGGCAGCGCGTACTCGAACCTCTCGTCGTACTGGGGGCTGCAGTTGTCTTTGATCACGTCCGTCTTGCGCTTGCTGTCCCTGGAGCGGTCGGGGAGGAGGTAGAGCTTCACGTAGGGGTCGGGGAGCTCGCCGTCCTCCTCCACTGGCAGGTTACTGGTGGGGGAAGTTTGTTGTAGTGGTGGTTGGTTTCCCTCCTCCTCTCCCACACACCAAATGCACGCCTTCCCTCCCTCCCTTCCCCATACTCACATCTTTCCCTTCTTTCTCTCTTTCACTTTCTCCATACAACGCTGCCAGATTGTCGTACTCAGCCGCTTATATTTCCAGACTTCCTACCCAAAACCGTCTTCTGGGCTCCAATAACGAAACTCATTTATAGTTATCGTTAAAAGAGTTGGATCCTGATGTTTCTTGGCAATAGTTAGGCGTCAGAAACCGGTAAATACTATGCTCTGGGTACGATAATCTGGCAATGGTGCACACAGCTACACACGCCTCTTTCCGTCCCTTTTCTACTAACTCACATCACCTTTCCTGTCCTTCTCTCACTCATGCTATCCAAACACACACACACACTTCCCTCCTTCCCTTCCCTTCCCCATACTCACATCTTTCCCTTTTTTTCTCTCACACTCTCCACACAAACACCTCTTTCCGTCCCTTTTCTACTAACTCACACCACCTTTCCCATCCTTCTCTCACTCATGCTATCCAAACACACACACACTTCCTTCCTTCCCTTCCCTTCCCCATACTCACATCTTTCCCTTTTTTTCTCTCTCATACTCTCCACACAAACAGCTACACACACACACACGCCTCTTTCTGTCCATTTTCTACTAACTCACTCCACCTTTCCCGTCCTTCTCTCACTCATGCTATCCAAACAAACACCTTACACCCTTTGTCTCCCTAATACTCACACTATCTTTCCATTTCTTCCTTCTCATCCACCCCAAACACATACCTCCTTTCTTCCTCTTAACCGCACTACCTTTCCCTCCTCTCTCTCACACTCTCCACACACACACACATCTTTTCTCCTTCCCTTTCAATACTCACACGACACGATGAACCACGATAATCAGGTTGTTCCTCGGGCCGTACTTCACCGTCAGTTCGATGCGACCCAGACCGTGAACGCCTCTGTCCACCGACCTGCAGGAGGGAAGAGAAATGGTGATAGTTTTCATTAAGGGATGGTTGGGCTGTGGAGGTTAATGTCTTACTCTGCACACACTAACTAGACAAATAACCCCAGTGGACACCAAAAATCACTGTGCTTTATTTATGGACACCCAAAATTGACCTCTCGTTTGGCTACTCTTTACTTTTATCTTTTATAGGAGCAGCGAGTAGCGTTTTTTTGTTTTTTTGTAGTCTTTTTATTGCCCTTGAGCCGTGTCCTTTGATGTAAAATAAATAAATAAATAAATAAATAAATAAAAAAACATCTCTGCTACACATCTGGACACTACCTAACACCTGTGCTTCTGTGGACACTACCTAACACCTGTGCTTCTCCTGCAGACACTACCTTACACCTGTGCTTTCATTTACTTTTACGGTAATAATGGAGGCAACTCAACGGCAAATTAAGTAGAAACAAAGAAAGCCCAGCAACACACTAAACAAACACCTGCCCTTTACCTGTCTACACTACCAAACACCTGTGCTCACCTCTGCCTCAGCTGGGTGTCCCCTTCCTCGGTCTGACCAGGAGCGGCTTGGGCTGGGGTGGGTGAGGACGACATGACCACCGGCTCCTCGACCACTCCCTCCTGTGTCTCCCCTTCACCTCCACCGGCTGCGTCCTTCTCCGTTGCTACCTCTGTAATATGCCTGCCTTGATGCATCACACACACACACACACACACACACACACACACACACACACACACACACAACTGGCTCTTTCCCTGTATTTCACAACTAGGTAAATACACACACACACACACATCACTAGGTACTCACTCATTCCTTACTTATCAATTTAATCGCTATGCACTTATTCATTAACTCAAGCTCTTATTCATTCAGTCACTCATCTTAATCTATTCATTCAGTCACTCATCTTAATCTATTCATTCATTCATTCACTCATCATTCTCAGTTTATTCATTCACTTTCAACCTGATTACGTATTCACATTACTCTCTCTTGCCTTCTATCATCATACAGATTCAATATTACATGACCCTTACTGTATTCTGCCCACCACATGACACACACACACACACACACACACACACACACCACAATCATCACAGCCCTCACACTTCATCACACCATACAGTCACCACACATACACCCTACAATCACCATCACCACATTCCTCACACTTTTCTAAACACCATAAATTCCCCCATACACACTACCATACCATACCAGACAGCCTTACACCCATCACACCAGCTCACACTATCCACCCCTCACAATACGTCATACCACACCATCACACCCTAACCAAAACCTAGAATATACAGCGTTACTTAAGACTCCATTCAACCTCAAATAAAAGATAAATTAATGAAGAAATGAATAAAGCAATGAGTCAAGAGGTTATTTCAGAGAGAGGAGATTTAGTGAAGGGTACAATAGGAGTTTATTATATGAGGCAAAGGAGAGATAGGAAGGAAGGAAGAGGAGAAGGATATATAGGAGGAAGGATGGAAAATGAATGAAGTATATATTTAGGTTAGATTTCAAAGAGAGACGAGGAATTGTAAAGGGAAGGATAGGAGTTACGAGGCAAAGGAGAGATAGGAAAAAGGAAGGAAGGGGAGGATATATAGATGGAAGGATGGAAAATGGCGTAAGTATATGATTAGGTTAGATTTCAAAGAGAGATGAGAAAGAGTAAAGGGCAGGATAGGAAATAGGAAGGAAGGAAGAATGGTGGTGGTACAGGGTTAGGTTAGGTCAGGTCAGGTCACGTCAGGTCAGGTCAACTGTAGCCAAAAGAGGTCACCCAACAGTGTAATCTACCATGGTATAAGTTGCCTTCATGCTTTCTTTCTTTGATTATTTTTTTACACTAAGTCTTGATTTAATTATAATATTCTAATCTATTAACCGTATTTAAGTTATCTTCATGCGTTTTTTTTTATAATTCCAGGCTTTTTCATTCTCCAAGTCTTGATGTTTTGATTCTCTCGTTATTCTCTCTAAAATGCAAGTTTTTCTACGAAGTGCAAACCTTTGATGGGCAGACTAACAATGCATGTAGTATGGGGCTAAAGGTGTGTGTACCGTGGGCGTGTAATACGAGTTCTGCCACGAAGGTCCACATTTTTAATCGTTTTGGGATCCCACATGACCATTTCCCAAGGCCACAGAGAAGACTAACCTCATTTTCATGGGTAATTTTCTAGTCCAAGACACAGAAGTCGGGTAAAACTATCACTAGGATCACAAAACTACCCACGAAAGTTGGAAAGTTTCGTTTAGTCGGCGCAACATCTGTGGTCATATGCCGGAGAGAGACAGAAGGGGAAGGAATTATAGGAGAAGGTAACAGATCCCAGGAGACGGGACACAACCCCCGATTAATACCTGGTACCCATTCACTGCTGGGTGGAAAGGGGTGTAGGGTATCGGAAAAAAACTACCCATGAAAACCAGGTTATTCTCTGTGGACTTAGGAATTGCAGTGGGATCCCGAAACTATGAAAAATATGGACCTAAGAGGAGATCATAACCACACAGGAGTAAGGGGGAGGAGGAGTTGAGACTTAACCTGGTAGCAGCGACGGGCCAAATTTGTGCCATGATATAAAAACCCCAATAATAGATGATACATAATCTGATCACAAATGCTTTGATATATATTATGAAATGGCTTGTGTGAGGGGTGATTTTTTCTCATTTTTCTCGCTTAGAGGGACCATTAAGAAACATGATCCCCGCTGCTACTAGGTTAAATGAACAATACACTGAGAGGAGTTTCAAGGGACAGCAGACAAACTACACCCAAAAAAGTATGTCATCATGGACTTGACAACTGGTAGTGAAGGAAATGAGCCAACAGGAGAAGTTAGTGAGTGGGTGTGAAAAGGGGGAGGAGGGGTCGAGACTTGAATGAACGATACACTGCAGGGAGTTTCAAGGGACGGCAGACAAACTACACCCAAAAAAGTACGTTACCGTGGATTTGACGATTGGTAGTGAAGTAAATGAGCCAACAGGAGAGGTTAGTGAGTGGGTGTGGAAAGGGGGAGGAGGGGTCGAGACTTGAATGAACGATACACTGCAGGGAGTTTCAAGGGAATGGCAGACAAACTACACCCAAAAAAGTATGTTACCATGGACTTGACAATTGATAGTGAAGGAAATGAGCCAACAGGAGAGGTTAGTGAGTGGGTGTGAAAAGGGGGCGGGGGAGCAGAGACTTAAATGAACAATACACTGCAGGGAGTTTCAAGGGACGGCAGACAAACTACACCCAAAAGAGTATGTTACCATGGACTTGACGATTGGTAGTGAAGGAAATGAGCCAACAGAAGTTAGTGAGTGGGTGTGAAAAGGGGGAGGAGGGGTCGAGACTTGAATGAACGATACACTGCAGGGAGTTTCAAGGGAAGGGCAGACAAACTACACCCAAAAGAGTATGTCATCATGGACTTGACAATTGGTAGTGAAGGAAATGAGCCAACAGGAGAGGTTAGTGAGTGGGTGTGAAAAGGGGGAGGAGGGGTCGAGACTTAAATGAACAATACACTGAGGGGAGTTTCAAGGGACGGCAGACAAACTACACCCAAAAGAGTATGTATCATGGACTTGACAATTGGTAGTGAAGGAAATGAGCCAACAAGAGGTTAGTGAGTGGGTGTGAAAAGGGGGAGGAGGGGCTGAGACTTAAATGAACAATACACTGCAGGGAGTTTCAAGGGACGGCAGACAGACTACACCCAAAAGAGTATGTTATATTGGACTTGACAATTGGTAGTGAAGGAACTGAGCCCATGAGAGAGGTTAGTGAGTGGGTGTGAAAAGGGGGCGGGGGAGCCGAGACTTGAATGAACAATACACTGCAGGGAGTTTCAAGGGACGGCAGACAAACTACACCCAAAAAAGTATGTCATCATGGACTTGACGATTGGTAGTGAAGGAAATGAGCCAACAAGAGGTTAGTGAGTGGGTGTGAAAAGGGGGCGGGGGAGCCAAGACTTAAATGAACAATACACTGCAGGGAGTTTCAAGGGACGGCAGACAAACTACACCCAAAAGAGTATGTTCTCATGGACTTGACGATTGATAGTGAAGGAAATGAGCCAACAAGAGGTTAGTGAGTGGGTGTGAAAAGGGGGAGGAGGGGCTGAGACTTAAATGAACAATACACTGCAGGGAGTTTCAAGGGACGGCAGACAAACTACACCCAAAAAAGTATGTCATCATGGACTTGACGATTGGTAGTGAAGGAAATGAGCCAACAGGAGAGGTTAGTGAGTGGGTGTGAAAAGGGGGCAGGGGAGCCGAGACTTAAATGAACAATACACTGAGGGGAGTTTCAAGGGACGGCAGACAAACTACACCCAAAAAAGTATGTTATATTGGACTTGACAAAAGTAGTGAAGGAAGCGAGCCAACAAGAGGTTAGCGAGTGGGTGTGAATATTTAAGACTACCGAGGAGGGAAAAAAGCTGTGTGTCATTACGTAGTGAGGGAATGCTGGGTTAACGGGAAGAATAAAACTAGTGCTATAATGCTAGTGAGGGGTTGTGTGGGGGGGAGCATTATGTAAAGCTAAATCATATTACCACTACTTAACTCTGTAGCCAATTATCTAACATGCTTGAGTACTCTATCACACACACACACCATTTTTTTTCATTCACACTTCACTCCCTTGTTCTTGCATAGCCTTTGTTAAGCAGAATACACTAAATTACAGGTTTAAGAATAAATTTACATTCCCCGAGTCTCATTTTTAACTCAACAACAGAATAAACATGAATAGTCTGTGCTAAAAGCGGTCCTAAAAATCTTGCGTTACAGCCAAAGTGATGTTATTAAATCATCCACATTAGCCTATTACAATTCTCTCGCCAGTCAACTCCTTTATGAGACAAAACTTTGGGGTTGTTAATATGCCTTCAAAGGACACGACAACTGTGAGTACGTGACAACTGTGAGTACGTAAGGAGAGTCAAGGGAGGGGGGTGGTCAGTTGTAACATTGAGAGAGGTTGAATATGAGGGTGTGAACTGGGGTCAGGGGTTGAAGGTAAAGAGATGAATAGAGGGAGCGAGAAAAAGTGAGAGAGAGCGAGAGTGAAAAAGAATGACAGAGCGAGAGTGAAAAAGAATGACAGAGCGAGAATGAAAAAGAATGACAGAGCGAGAATGAAAAAGAATGACAGAGCGAGAATGAAAAAGAATGACAGACTGAGAGTAAAAAAGAATGACAGACCGAGAGTAAAAAAGAATGACAGAGCGAGAGTAAAAAAAATGATGGTGAGAATGAAAAAGAATGACGGAGCGAGAATGAAAAAGAATGACAGAGCGAGAATGAAAAAGAATGACAGAGCGAGAATGAAAAAGAATGACAGAGCGAGAATGAAAAAGAATGACAGAGCGAGAATGAAAAAGAATGACAGAGCGAGAATGAAAAAGAATGACAGAGCGAGAATGAAAAAGAATGACAGAGCGAGAATGAAAAAGAATGACAGAGCGAGAATGAAAAAGAATGACGCAGCGAGAATGAAAAAGAATAACGGAGCGAGAGTGAAAAAGAATGACAGAGCGAGAATGAAAATGAATGACAGAGCAAGAATGAAAAAGAATGACAGCGAGAATGAAAAAGAATGAGTTAGAATGAAAAAGAATGACAGCGAGAGTGAAAAAGAATGACGGAGCGAGAATGAAAAAGCATGACAGAGCGAGAATGAAAAAGAATGACAGAGCGAGAGTGAAAAAGAATGACAGAGCGAGAGTGAAAAAGAATGACAGAGCGAGAGTGAAAAAGAATGACAGAGCGAGAGTGAAAAAGAATGACAGAGCGAGAGTGAAAAAGAATGACAGAGCGAGAATGAAAAAGCATGACAGAGCGAGAATGAAAAAGAATGACAGAGCGAGAATGAAAAAGAATGACAGAGCGAGAATGAAAATGCATGACAGAGCGAGAATGAAAAAGAATGACAGAGCGAGAATGAAAAAGAATGACAGAGCGAGACTGAAAAAGAATGACAGAGCGAGAATTAAAAAGAATCACAGAGCGAGAATGAAAAAAGAATGACAGAGCGAGAATGAAAAAGAATGACAGAGCGAGAATGAAACAGAATGACAGAGCGAGAATGAAAAAGAATGACAGCGAGAATGAAAAAAAGCATGACAGAGCGAGAATGAAAAGAATGACAGAGCGAGAATGAAAACGAGAATGAAAAGAATGACAGAGCGAGAATGAAAAGGAATAACGGAGCGAGAGTGAAAAAGAATGACAGAGCGAGAATGAAAAAGAATGACAGAGCGAGAATGAAAAAGAATGACAGAGCGAGAATGAAAAAGAATGACAGAGCGAGAATGAAAAAGAATGACAGAGCGAGAATGAAAAAGAATGACAGAGCGAGAATGAAAAAGAATGACAGAGCGAGAATGAAAAAGAATGACAGAGCGAGAATGAAAAAGAATGACAGAGCGAGAATGAAAAAGAATGACAGAGCGAGAATGAAAAAGAATGACAGAGCGAGAATGAAAAAGAATGACAGAGCGAGAATGAAAAAGAATGACAGAGCGAGAATGAAAAAGAATGACAGAGCGAGAATGAAAAAGAATGACAGAGCGAGAATGAAAAAGAATGACAGAGCGAGAATGAAAAAGAATGACAGAGCGAGAATGAAAAAGAATGACAGAGCCAGAATGAAAAAGAATGACAGAGCGAGAAAAAGAGTGACAGGGAAGGCAAGAGAGAAAGATGGAGATGGAAAAAGGGAGGAGACAAAGAAACAGACTCTGAAACAAACAAAACAAACATGAAAACACTGAAACCATTGAAAACACGCCATTTAAAACACACACACACACACTCCTGACATGACCTAATCAACTTATGCCAAACTCTCTCACTCACTCACTCTCACACTCTCGACCTACACTATTTTGCTACAAACTTTCCTGCAATATTCAAGAGAAAAAATAATATCCCATGCAATAATTATGAGTGTTTTTCAGTACAATCTTTACTAAAATGCTTCACTAACTTCTAAATCACACTAATGGTCTAAGACTGAAGGATGCAATAAGGTTACTACATACAAAATAGAGGCAGGCTGCAGGCAAACAAGTAACATTCATGCGTGGGAAGGGAGGAAGGAAGCTGTGTGTGTGTGTGTGTGTGTGTGTGTGTGTGTGTGTGTGTGTGTGAATGTGGCTAGGCAGTGACATGTCTATAGGGAGGGAGGACGAAAGCTGTGCGCAAATTTGGCAAGGCTGTGAAATGTCAAAGGGGGGAGGAGGGTAAGCTGTGTATCTGTGTAAGTGAATGTAAGCATGTACGTTTTCAAGTGTATGGGGGTATGAGTGTGTGTGTGTAATTTTGCGCATGTTTCAGTATATGTGTGGAGGTCTTACTTACGAGTGCTTCCGGCTGTTAGCACTTCAGTATGTACAGTTAGGGACAATAGTTGAGTCATGAAATGTGGTGAAAAGCTCAGGCAACAGGCTAAAGGGGCTATTACACTGGGCATATTTTCCGTGGATCTTCAGTCAAACCACGATTTCCGCTAATGTGGTCCTCAATTGTTTGTTGTTATTGCTGCTGATGAAGATGGCGAGTAATACCGTCGTCCTTCAGTGAAATCTACCGTAGCTTTGGAAGATCGTGGACACGTCAGAAAACCACGGAAATATGAGAACCACGCCAGCGGAAATCGTGGTTTGACTGAAGATCCACGGAAAATTTGTCCAGTGTAATACCCCCTTAAACATGTGGTATATTCTGCAGTCCATCAAACAGAGCACTGACTTGAGTTGCCGTCTAGTTCATTCATTTGTTAATCTCGGAGACAAGACCACATGTCCACCCTGTCGCCTTAGGTTTTCACAACATTTCACGACACTACTCTTGTCCCTCAATGTAGGTTCTAATGCCCCAAAACAGATGTGCTGCCCTTCTCTAATGCCCCTACGAGGAGATACAAGGGAGCTAACTAAATGGGAGTCAGGGGGACAAACTATGGATGAAGACAGAAGGGGTTAACATTAAAGGGGGTATTAGGGGAGAACGAGGTGAACGGGGACAAGCCGGAGCAACAGGAGGGGGCTAAAGGAGACTAAATAGGGATAAACAATAAAGGAACACAAATGGTAAACAAACACACAAGGGCAAACAAAAGGAGATAGAATTGGGGACTAAAAGACTAATAGAGGTAAACAAATGGGGTAAGATATAGATGATACAAAGGTAAACTAAAGGACACTAAACAGGGGTAAACAAAGGAACACAAAGGTTAAAGAAACATTCACAGAGGCAAACTGGAGGACATACAAAGAGGGACTGAAGGAGACGAAATAAGGTTAATAAAAAGGAGATTCACAAACTATAGCTACAAAGGAGGGGACTCAAGGACACTAAACAGGGGTAGACAATAAAGAGACAAAGGTTAAAGAAACATTCACAGAGGCAAACTGGAGGACATACAAAGAGGGACTGAAGGAGACGAAATAAGGTTAATAAAAAGGACATTGACAAAATAAAGGACATTAAGGGCATTAAGTATTTCTAAGTAAAACTGGCCGATGGGGTAGTGGCGGCTGCGGGGTTAGCCTAGCCCTGCACCTTACCCCACACTCTCAACACCTCTCGCTTCCTCTTCAGCCACCACTACCCCATAGGCTAGTTTCACGTGGAAAACTATAGCGTCGATCACCGCCATTGGTAACGATCAAAACAAACAAAACTACTATGAAAGCAGCCCTCAGGACCAGACTAAACAGGACAAACCAATAGTCAAGTACATACTAGAGATACAAAGGGGGTTGAAGAATAAATAGGAGTAAAGAACACACAGATTGACAAACTAAGGAACACTCAGGAACAGTCAAGACAAACCACAACTGTCTTTTGAATATTAACCGTGTAGCAGCGACGGGCCAAATTTGTGGCTTTACCGTGTAGCAGCGACGGGCCAAATTTGTGGCTTTACCGTGTAGCAGCGACGGGCCAAATTTGTGGCTTTACCGTGTAGCAGCGACGGGCCAAATTTGTGGCTTTACCGTGTAGCAGCGACGGGCCAAATTTGTGGCTTTACTGTGTAGCAGCGATGGGCCAAATTTGTGCCACGATTTTAACCCCCCAAAATAGATGATGCATAAATTGAAATGCTTTGTGTGAGTGATGATTTTTTCTCATTTTTCTCGCTTAGAAGGACCATTAAGAAACATGATCCTCGCTGCTACCGGGTCAATGACTTGTCTAGTTAAATGACAAATGATACCTTTTCTGTAGTGCCAATTAATTTTGAGTCTATGGAATGCTAATAATGCTGCAGTGCCACTCCTGTTGCCCGTGTAGGAGGCGCTGCTGCCTGAGTTCCTTGCCTGGCCTTACTCCTGCAGTGTTACAGTAGCTTTGTGAAATGTCATTACTGTTCACAATTTTTTTTACTTATTTGCTTTTGTTTTATTAGTCCCATTTGCCTCCTTTTGAATCCTAGTTTTGCATGTTTATAATTTTTCAAATGTTACATTGGTAGATTTGACTTTTTCAGGCGAGCTTTTTTTTTTTTTTAATATTATGAAGGTAGATTTGACAGTCAGACAAACTGCTTGAGATGATGTGAATGCCCTGACTTAAAAACAAACATACTTATGCTAGATCTCAAGTCACTGAATATTGGGTTTAGTGAGATTCCTCCTCACACGGTCTTCTTTTCACCATCTCTATATAACCCAAACCTTTGAAATTATCACTTGAGTATGCAGGGCTCACCAACAGTCTGTCCTTTTTGTTAAAACTGCTTAAACACTTGATCATAGGGTCGCTGTTTGGGCGGTTGTGGTGTGATGCCCTTCCCAACATCACATTGCAGCACGGGGGCTTAAACCACCTCACCCTGGCTCTCTACTTCCATGGCTTCACACCAACCCACTAGACCACTGAGCTAGTTATTGAAAATTAAAAAGTGCTGGGATATACACGATGCTCAGTTTAAGGTTTAATTTTCCTCATGTTTCATATTTTATGTCTAATTTAATCATTCAGCCTTACTTTTGTTTTTTCTTTAACCCGGTAGCAGCGACGGGCCAAATTTGTGGCTTCACCGTGTAGCAGCGACGGGTCAAATTTGTGCCATGAAATTTACCCCCCAAAATAGATGATACATAATCTGATAAGAAATGCTTTGATATATATTATAAAATAGTTTGTGTGAGGGATGATTTTTTCTCATTTTTCTCACTTGGAGGGACCATTAAGAAACATGATCCCCGCTGCTACCAGGTTAAGCCTTTTCATGCTCTCTCCTTTCCTTACTTTAACCACAGGTAGGCAGCGAGTCCTGTCCACTAACAAGCTACAGCAGAGGTCACAGCAACTTGTTTGTTTCAGGGAGCTTAGATTCACGAGCAAGCAGACTGAAGCATCTCGGCTCAAGGCAGCGTTTGCATTCACGAGTGGCAGCAGCAGCAGCTCTTTTAATGCACATCCCTCCACACAGCAAGCACAGTGTGTAGTTTTCTCTGGGTAAATGTTTGCGACTTAGTACATTTTTTTTGTCGTCTCTCAGTAGTATTCAAAGGCAAAATGTACAAATTATCACAATAATCAGAATCAAAATTACCAAAACACAGGCATTATGATTTTTTATAGCAAGTAAATTCCTTCAAAATCTTGCCGTTCAAGAATTCCTTAAAAAATTTCTGTAACGATTCAGTTTTCAAAAAAGACATTACGGTGAACTAGCGAGTGTAAACAAGCTTGAAATACTATGCTCCTTTAATCACAAACACAAACAAGCACAAGGACAAACAAACAGACAGGCAGGAAAAAGCAACAAAACACAGGGAGGGAAAAGGAAGATGAAAAAGCACTGTTCCTTGAGTCAAACACAAACAAGCACAAGGACAAACAGACAGACAGACAGACAGGAAAAAGCTATGTAAACAATGCTAGGAAACAGGATTAAGAGAAGGAGGAGGAGGAGGAGGAGGAGAACAAGGCCGCTGGGATAGGAAGTGACATGCCAGGTGGTCGAGTCAGCAAGTGGTCGATCGGCAGGCAGTGGCTAGCTCTGGGGTGTGTCTGACCTCTCTTGACCCAACTGACCCTTACCATCAGGGGCCTGCAACGGGGCGGGGCGGGTGTCGGGGGTGGCTGCGGGCGGGGCGGGAGCCGGCTCGGGCTGGGAAGGGGTGGGGGTGGGGGTGGGGGTGGGGGTGGCGGTGGTAGTGGTGGTGGTGGGAGGAGTAGTGGTTGTGGTGGTGGTGGAGGGTTGTTCTGTGGTGGTGGTGGTGGAGGGGGTGGTGGTAGGAGGGGGGGAGGGAGGGGGTGGGGTAGCCTCACCAATCTCCTTGGGTCCGCCATCGCCATCATCGCGCTTCTGGACGGTCTTCAGGATCTGGCGAGGAGGAGGTCATTGTGTAAGTCTGTGGCATTTGTGAACTTATTAGAGACTTTCTGTTTCCGAGGTACACAAAGAAGGAAACATGAGCTTTAACCCAGTAGTAACGACGGGCCAAATTTGTGGCTTTACTGTGTAGCAGCGGGGCCAAATTTGTGGCTTTACCGTGTAGCAGCGGGGCCAAATTTGTGGCTTTACCGTGTAGCAGCGAGGCCAAATTTGTGGCTTTACCGTGTAGCAGCGGGGCCAAATTTGTGGCTTTACCGTGTAGCAGCGGGGCCAAATTTGTGGCTTTACCGTGTAGCACCGACGGGCCAAATTCGTGGCTTTACCGTGTAGCAGCAACGGGCCAAATTTATGCCATGATATAAACCCCCAAAAAAGATGATACATAATCTGATCACAAATGCTTTCATATATATTATGAAATGGTTTGTGTGAGGGATGATTTTTTCTCATTTTTCTCGCTTAGAGGGACCATTAAGAAACATGATCCCCGCTGCTAACGGGTTAAGAAGTTACTGGTGAGGCTGTGCAATAACCTGGCAACATTGCACACACGTGACCACTACACAACACACTACCCTGATGCTGACACACAGTTACAAGAATTTTAAACAAAGTGATAAAAAAGAAAAATAATTATGCAAGTTTCTGGCATCCATAAAATGTTATCAGAGTTCCTGTTTTAGAGATGCACAAGGAGGGAAATGTGAGCTTCAAGGAATGCTATTGGTGAGGTGTTGAAGTCACCTGGCAACATGATAAAACACACTACACACACACACACATATATGAAGAGAGACTAAAGGAAATGGACTTGCCAACACTAGAACAAAGAAGAGAAAGAGGAGACCTAATACAAATATATAGGCTATTGAGTAAAATGGAAGAAGTAGATAACGAGAAATTGCTACTAAGAGAGGAACCTTCCAGCAGGAATACTAGAGGACATAGTAAAAAGTTGAGGAAGGGAAGATGCTCAAGAGACAAAGAAATATAGAGCTTTGGAACAGATTAAGTGAAGAAATAGTATCGGCGAAGAGTGTGCAAAGTTTCAAGGAAAAGTTGGATATTTATAGATACGGAGACGGGACCACACGAGCGTAAGCCCAGGCCCTGTAAAATTACAACTAGGTAAATACAACTAGGTAAATACATGCGCACACCCACACGCACACACACAAACTACCTTGATGCGGAGACTAGATTATGAATACAAATTATAAACAGATCATGATGCATTTTTTTGATTTTAACAAAGGAAATGTTTTGCTAATCTACAACCGAGTACAACAGAGTCCAAAAATTTCATTAGCACTCGACAATAAATAATTACACAAAAAAAATCACCTAATTATAAGTACTACAACAACCCATATACATCAATCATTTATGAACTCAATAATAGACACCTACCCAGATCCAAGCCAGCCTAATCCATGTTTTTTTTTGTTTTTTGTTTTGTTTTTACAGCAAAGGAGACAGCACAAGGACACAAAAAAAGGAAACTATTAAAAAAAAAGCCTGCTACTCGCTGCTCCTGTAAAGAATCTGAAGAGGTGGCTGAAAGAGCAGTCAATTACGTGAGAAGAGGTGTCCTGATCCCTTCCTCTTGAATAGCCAAATACAACCAATTACAGTCATCCCTCAAATAGTACGGTTTCCAATAGTTCAGTTTTGGTTTTATACGGCTCGTCGTAGAAGATCTTTTAGGATTTTTATATTTCCTGCTTGTCGGGAAATTTAAAAATCCTAAAAAATCTTTGAAAATCCACATAAAACCAAAACTGAACTACTGGAAACCGTACTATTTGAGGGACAACTGGATAACTTAACCCAACCTAGCTTACCAAACCCAATGTACCTTGACTTACCTAACCTACCTTACCTAATCTTACCTAACGCAGCCTCACTTACCTTGAGGGAGAGGTTCAACTTGAGCACCGCCAGGCTAAGCCAAACCAAAATCGCCAAATACAACCAATTATAACTTAACCCAACCTAGCTTACCAAACTTAATGTACCTTTACTTATCTACCCTACCTTGCCTTACCTAATCTTACCTAACGTAGCCTCACTTACCTTGAGGGAGAGGTTCAAGTTGAGTACCGTCTGTCTAATCCAAACCAAAATCGCCAAATACAACCAATTATAACTTAACCCAACCTAGCTTACCAAACTTAATGTGCCTTGACTTACCTAGCCTACCTTGCCTTACCTAATCTTACCTAACACAGCCTCACTTACCTAATCCAAACCAAAATCGCCAAATACAACCAATTATAACTTAACCCAACCTAGCTTACCAAACCTAATGTACCTTGATTTACCTACCCTACCTTGCCTTACCTAATCTTACCTAACGCAGCCTCACTTACCTTGAGGGAGATGTTCAGCTTCAGCACCGCCAGGCCGCCGGACGCCCCGCTGAGGGAGTACTCCTCGTTCATCCGCTCCAGGTTCCGTTCCTTCAGCAGCACCTTCAGGTCCAGCTCTATCTTGCCCTGCACCACATCAGTCTTCTTGTCCACCACCTGGGAGGGCGGGGGAGGGAATGATAGACTATTGGGGCGATTGGTCTTGGCGCCGCAACTACAAGGTCATGTGGCGCCGGGCGGGGGAAGGAATGAAAGATAGACAAACATAGATAAACATATAAACAGAAGGTAAATACATAGAAGATAGAAAAGTATGTACAGATAGATAACCCAGGAACATAAAACTGTATTGGAAAAACTACTTGAAATGAAAGAAAATTAAAACAATAAGCATTATGTGAATAGAAGATTGGATAAAGGATTGAAACAAACTAGATAAAAAATAATAATCAAGACATTAATGCAATAAAAAAACACTGGAATTCCCGAGCACTGAGCCAAACAAAGAATAAAACTCGGGCCTTGGTCGGAAAAATCAACTCGGCGCACTTTCCTTATTTCCCTCATTTAGTAAACAACGTACTAAACCAACTCAGTAAAATCAACTCTGAACGCCCTTCACTTCCCTCATTCAGCAAGCAAACAAACATTTCTCTTTAGTAAGCAAAAATGAAGCAGCATGCCCTCGCTGGCCCCTGCCACTCACCTCGATCTTGAGTTCCTGAGTGTGAGGGTTACGGACCAGGAAGGTGAAGCCCTCCTCGAAGACCGGGTCGTTGGTGCGCTGGCGGACGGTGGTCTCCTGCTGGCTGTTGCCCACATGGAGTCTCACGAAGGGGTCAGGGATGGTCTGGCCAGGGCAGAGCATGGAGGTCAGGTCAGGTTGTTACGTGGACTTTCTCGGAGTTTTGTTTTAAGGAAGGCTATGCCTTGGATGTCAGATATATTACATACATACTATGTCACTATACACGTAGTCAATGTGTGCCTTTTGCCAGCTGGAAAGTTATTTGAAATGATGACAATGAATTGGGTGTTTTTACAAACTTTCTTGAGTTTTTCAAAAGATTACAGACTTTTAAAGTATTGTCAAATTTAACATCTATTTGATATTAAATCATATCTAAAGAACTTTTGTAAAGTTAAATATTTTTAGAAATATTTTAAGAACTGATTAGTAATTCCTGCTAATGACATAACAAATTAATACCGATTTTCCTTTCAAAGAATATCCAATCTACACTGTGCCCAATGCAGGTTGTCCTGCCCAGGCAGTGAATACCCATTACATCTTTATCAGTTTCAAATTCTACAAGCTACAAAGAATTGTACTAGTAGTTATAAAAACTCCAGTGCACACCACTTTGTAATTCTTTTAACAAAGTTCAAAGTCAACATGTTACTGGGAAGAAACCCTTCACACACGTCACTATGAGCCAACACTACTCACACACACACGACTGGGACCAACACTTGCCACACACACAACACCAACATCAAGGCCGAGCACAAGTCCCGCCACATGGATTTTGCTCTCAAAGGCACAAGAGATTGGCTGGCACAAGGCCAAGCCAGAGTGCTAAGAAAGGTGGTCAGGCTTGGCCAGTCCTGGTGAGCCTCAAGTGTTGGTTTGGTGCTTAAACATACGAGGAGTGAGGAGTGGTGCAGAGTAATAGGAGGGAGGCTAAGAAGTAGGATGGCAAGGGTAGTGAAGGCAGAGTACAAGAAAGACGCTGCTGTCTGGGGAAGTTATAGAGTTTCTGACTGGACAGACAACAGATAAAACTTGCCACTCAAGGATATGACACCAAATTAGAAAATGTACCACTGTGGGAGAAAATATTAGGCAGGGTACAAACATGAAAACCAAATGTTACTATAAAAATAATGGGAACACAGGCATAGATGCTCTGTGGTGAGGGTGCTGGCTGACAAACACTGTAGCAGCATAAACACTAAAGAACGTATAAAGGGGCTATTACACTGGGCAAATTTTCCGTGGATCTTCAGTCAAACCACGATTTCTGCTGGCGTGGTTCTCATTTGTTTCTTGTTATTGCTGCTGATGATGATGGTGAGTAATACCGTCTTCCATTGGTGAAATCTACCGTAGTTTTGGAAGATCGTTGGAAAATCACGGAAATATGAAAAACACACCAGTGGAAATCGTGGTTCGACTGAAGATCCACAGAAAATTTCCCCAGTGTAATAGCCCCTTAACTAAGAACGTATGGGAAAGTTATGGGTTATTGATTCTGTGGTGAAACTGTACTAACTATGCAAGAATAATACTGATGCCATGTGTAGGTGGACTTAGCTTCACCGTTAATACAGACCCTTTTATATTGGCTGAAGTGATGCTTCTACAAATCACACTTACTCTACTGTACCTCGGAAAAAATGTATGGGAGGATCCAGTGAAAATCTTTAAGAAGCGGAGAAAGAAAGGAAGGGCTTAAATGTCTGGGGGTATTTTTTTCAACTGGCAATACACTATCAATGACAAGGGTGGACTAAGTTACTGAGAGGAACAGACAACCTCCATGCAGCAAGACAGACAGCGCAGCACAGCCAACACAGGTCAAGGAAACAAAGACTGGAGACAATACCTACCTACAGGAGACTACAAAATAGACCTTATAAATAGAGACAAGACATTTCACTCCAAGTATCATACAAAGATTAGAACATGTATCAGGCAGAACCTACTTGGGGTAAAACAATACAAATGAATTAAAGTCATAAATCAACAAATATATACAGATAAAACTTGCCACTCAAGGATATGGCAGCAAATTAGAAAATATACAACTGCGGGAGAAAATATTAAAGAAAGGTTTCACAAGATGCCACAACAAGAAACAGCAGGCAAATGAAAGTTCTATTAAGATCGTTACACTTCAAGAAAAGAACATTCATAGAGGTGGCCGAGACTACGTAAGACGTTGAAAGATGACACAACAAGAAACAGCAGGCAAATGAAAGTTCTATTAAGATCATTACACTTCAAGAAAAGAACATTCATAGAGGTGGCCGAGACTACGCAAGACGTTGAAAGATGCCACAACAAGAAACAGCAGGCAGATGAAAGTTTTATTATCCCGGTAGCTGCGGGGATCATGCTTCTCAAAGGCCACTCAAAGCGAGAAAAATGAGAAAAAATCAAGCTGAAGAAATTACAGAATCACAGAAAGTTAAATGAAACAAAACCCACTAAAAAAAAGTTTGAAGTATTGTTAAACGTAGCAAAAGTAAATAGAGGATAATGGCGAAGAATTGGTAATCATCAAATACTAGAAGACAAATGTAAACATGTTCATTGTAAAGCTAATGGCAAGGAACTGGAAATCGGCGAACACTAAGATTGGTATTATAAGACATTTTCGCTTCTCACATCAGCTATTTCTAAAGGTCAAAGAGGGGGTCAGTCGGGTTCTAATGAGTGTTTCTTTAGGTTCACGGTACAGAAGAAGGGTCACACTACCACCAGGGTCATAAAACTACTCTTGGAAATGCCCACACCTCTTACGAAAGCCTTGTCAAATATGCGTTCTCGGGCAGCGAAATGTCTTACAATACGACCATAAAGAAGAATAAATAAAAGATCTTTGGGATGTACACCAATGAAAAGTCCATCACAGTAATAGAAGCAAATAACCAGATATCAAAGTTTTCATTAATGGGACAACCAATTTAAGGATAAACGGGTGAGGGGGAAAAAAAAAAAAAAAAAAAAAGTAAAGGTTAAGGGTCAAGTATTCATGGGAAGAATTTCTGAAAAATAAATAAAATAAAAAAAATAAATAAATAAAAGTAAAAATAAATAAATAAATGAGAGAGAGAGAGAGAGAGAGAGAGAGAGAGAGAGAGAGAGAGAGAGAGAGAGAGAGAGAGAGAGAGAGAGAGAGAGAGAGAGAGAACAATCAAGAGAGAGAAATGGAGAGAGATAAAGAGAGAGAGAGAGACAGTTCAGAGAGAGAGAGAGGAGGGACAGGTTGTGTTACGGCCCCACACTAGATTAGCTAAGAAAACTCAAAGCTGTGATTGGTGCAGAAACGCCTCAATCGTCTCCTTGCCGCTGGCCTGAGGGTCCTGAGTGTTTACCTTGTGCGAGGGCTGCCCGGTGACGCCAAACACAAACGAGAGAAAAGAGGGAGAGGTGAGTGAGGCGGAGGAACACAAGGTCATACAGGTGCGGTATTTGTCTGTCTGGCTGGCTGTCTGTGGGGTGTGTGTGTATTTACCTAGTTGTATTTACCTAGTTGTATTTACCTAGTTGTATTTACCTAGTTGTATTTACCTAGTTGTATTTACCTAGTTGTAATTTTACAGGGCCTGGGCTTACGCTCGTGTGGTCCCGTCTCCGTATCTATAATTATCCAACTTTTCCTTGAAACTTTGCACACTCTTCGCTGATACTATTTCTTCACTTAATCTGTTCCAAACCTCTATATTTCTTTGTGGGAAGCTATATTTCTTTATGTCTCTTGAGCATCTTCCCTTCCTCAACTTTTTACTATGTCCTCTAGTATTCCTGCTGGAAGGTTCTTCTCTTAGTAGCAATTTCTCGTTATCTACTTCTTCCATTTTACTCAATAGCCTATATATTTGTATTAGGTCTCCTCCTAAGTGTATGTGTGTGCGTACAAGCATATGCACACGTATCTATGTATATTTACCTATCACAGGAACATACAGTCCACTCTCCAAGTCTTAATCAGTAAAATTTAGCTTTAATCTTAGCTCACACGTTTTTGGATTGGACGACTTTTTCCTCCAGGCTGCTCCATTGCTGAATACATTGACTGGGTGAAGTCTTTCTTGATGTCTTTCAAGCAGGAACATAATGAGGCATAATGGGTGCTGGCAATAAGATGTGTGGAATTTCACCTTGACATTGCCCTTTATTACTGTCATCTGTCTGTCAGTCTCTCCAGAAGTCTCTCATCAACTCCAGAAGGCTCCCCCTCAGTTGTCCTACAAGCTCAAACTTCCTTATCAAAGGCTTCCTCTGGATCAAAGTACAAACACACAATCCACCCAACATTATCCTGCAACACATCAATCCCCGTCCGGGTGGATTTTAGTCAAAATTTAAATCTAAGATATTTTATCCATTTCCCCTTCAGTAAAATGTGTGTGTGTGTGTGTGTGTGTGTGTGGGTGTATGTGTGTGTGTGTGGGTGTATGTGTGTGTGTGTCTGACCTTCACAGTGGTATATATAAAGGACCTGGAAAGGATGCTGGTGCCTGGGTGAGCGAAGGTGGATGAGAATTGTAATGCAGGGGAGAGGAACACAAACACTTCCTGACGTATTGAAAACTTGTCTTCCAATTTTAATATTGAAGTGTTCCCATGACATAATTCAGGCATTTTTGGCACAAAGGGAATTAACTCGGTATCACGAGGAAGGGAACCAGAATAAAGTGCTCAGCTTTTATATACACCACTGGTAAAAAAAAGTTAGTTATTTCAGATGCAACAGATTATGGCAAGTCTTTTGGCATCTACTCTGAATAGAAGACCATTTATCTCATTTACTCTACCTAAACTGCCTTTAGCAAAATGTTAATGAAACCTCTGAATAATAAACAGTGCTTGTATAGCATTTCAAAACACTGTAGCTCTAACACACTGACTGTTACGAGTGAACTGCTTACAGCCGGGGTTTCAAAACAGTGGAATAGTTTAATGAAGAAAATAAAGCCAGTGTGATGTGACAGAAGCCAAGACATTACTAAGGTGGTCAAGCTTCATATTCAAGCAGATAATAACTACACGAGGAAAAGATAATAACTACACTAGGAAAAGATACAGGCAAATACTGACACTTGGAATTCCTGGAAAGAAAAAATATATACAGTAGATATTATGAGTATTGGCTTCTTCTTACGAGGCAAAACATTCAAGACAATTCTATGAAAAAAGGATGCCTGGGAAAATATGGCTGACAAAATGAAATGATGAATGGAAGACTAAAAGATGAAAAATAAAAATGAACAGAAGGTTGAAATATATGAACAATAAAAGTACATAATAACAAGGACAATATAGACTAAAAAAGAATTAAAATACAAGACTGAGATGAACAATGAGAGGACATAAGAATAAAAAGGAATAAGAAAACACATGACTGATAAACGATACAGGAGACCGAAAGATACCGAACAAAGAAACCGAACATAAAACTAAAAGATTGTAACGATGAATGAAAGAAGATAATGAAGCAAAATAAGATAACCAAGGACAAGGAAAGAGTATAGGCCATCCTTACGTTGAGTTTCCGTGCGGAGTCGACCCAGACGAGGAGCACCGCGCTGTGTAGGGGGTTCTTGGTGGTCGTCTGCAGGGCACGGATCTCCTCCAGTTGCTGCGAATAAAAGGTTTAATAGTAGTAGGTAGTCTTTCCTTTTTTTTACAAATTTCTCTTACTGTTCAGGGGTAAAAATATCACACTTGGAGAAGCTATGTACAGGAACCTTGCCAGATGGTCGCCTCTTATTTTTGCCCATTTACACCCCAAAAAATGTCTCCTGGGCCACAACACCTAGATTTATTTATATTTATCATTAGTCGTTAATTTCTGATGTCTTATGGTGATAGTTAAGTGTCAGTAGCCGGTAAAATAGATGCTCTGAGTACGACAATCTGGCACCATTGATGTACAGTTGTAATGACTCCATAAGTAGATAAACACTAAAGATTCTTGGCTCTATACTAGACTGTCAGCCTTCTGTCTTAGGGGCCCCGGTTCAAATTCCAGGCAAAATGTTGGAAAAAGTGATTTATTCTCCCAAACAGATCAATTTTAAGTGTGCTTCAAGGTATAGAAAAGAGGAACACAATGCAGTAGGAATGAGCGCTAGATCAATTTTAAGTGTGCTTCAAGGTATAGAAAAGAGGAACACAATGCAGTAGGAATGAGTGCTACCTTAACCCAGTAGCAGCGACGGGCCAAATTTGTGGCTTTACCGTGTACCAGCGACAGGACAAATTTTTGCCATGATATAAACCCCCAAAATAGATGATGCATAAACTGATCACAAATGCGTTGATATATAGTATGAAATGGTTTGAGTGTGTGATGATTTTTTTCTCATTTTTCTCGCTTAGAGGGACCTTTAAGAAACATAATCCCTGCGGCTACCGGGTTAAGGAGATCATGTGTTCCTTTTAACCTTCTACCTATTCTCTTTTCAGACTCTCAATCCATCACCACCTCTCTGCCCCCAACCCATCATCTCCTCTCTGCCCCCAACTCATCATCCCCTCCCTGCCCCCCACTCATCACCCCCTCCCTGCCCCCCACTCATCACCCCCTCCCTGCCCCCCACTCATCACCCCCTCCCTGCCCCCCACTCATCACCCCCTCCCTGCCCCCCACTCACAGGCTCCAGGGAGTCGGCCATCTGGCTCAGTTCCAGCCACGCCGCCCTCACGTGAATCCGTCCAGACTTGGCATCAGACAGAGGCACCCACTGCAAGGGAGGCACATGGATGAAGAATATTTTTTTATGTCTTTGAAACAGATTAAATACTGATAACTAGAGAAAATATAGGCAGACATGAAAATATGCTATCAACTATTCACCCTCCATTAAATTTTGTAATACTTTATCTACTTATTAAAATTATCTACTTAACTAAAATTATCAACTATGTATTGTATTTAAGATAACGGCTATTTTTCCTCGCACACACACACACACACACTACTAAGTAAGAAACACCAGCAACACACGAGGACACAATAAAAAATTGAGAAAAGGAAGATGCTTGAGATAAAAAAAATATAGCTTCCTGTAAAGAAATATAGAGGTTTGGAACAGACTAAGTGAGGATGTAGTATCGGCGAAGAGTGTGCAAAACTTTAAGGAAAAGTTGGACAAATATAGATACAGAGACGGGACCAGACGAGCTTAAGTCCAGGCCCTGTAAAACTACAACTAAGTAAATACAACTAGGTAAAAACACACACACACAAACACACCCTCACACACCCAAGAGAATAATAAAAAATCAGTCCATTACATGCCTGATCCAATTCTGTAAACACAAATAGATAAGAACACAATCCACACACACACACACACACACACACACACACACATACGCTCAAAGATACACACGCACACACACACACAGACAGGTTCAAAGATACACACACGTACGCACACACTCACCATGTCAACTTCGCCGCTCTGCCAGATGTCATGTACGTCCAAGTTTGCTCTGGGAGACGGGAGGAATGAAGATTAGCATGTGTGTGCGGAAGTGTGTGTGTGTGTGTGTGTGTGTGTGTGTGTGTGTGTGTGTGTGTGTGTGTGTGTTTTAGCTTAACCTAACCTACTTCTATCCTTTCTGTACCTGCTTTGAATATTAACAATGATTTTTACCGAGCCCTAAAATATTACATAGAAACAGCATATTCATTTTTCTTACTTTAAAACCTACCGTAAGTTTTATCAAGACATTCCTTTCCTTTGAGCAACACTAATATGAAGTTAAAAAAATTGCAGAAAATGTAAAGCGAGATTCAAAAATTCCTCTCCTGGCTGAATGGGACGATGAAGAGACTGAATGAGGTAAAACATGAGGTGAATGGCGACACAAACTTAGGAAAACCGAACACTCAACCAAAATGAATCAAGTTGAAACACTCGGAAAATTAACCAAATCAAATGACAACCGAAAAATAAATAACAGACTAAACAAAATGAAATCAGAAACTTAATTTGGGTGCAATTAATAAGAGTACATTCTCTCGATCTTCCACTCGAGGGATCATGCCAATATTATCATTATTTTTATTATTATTATTATTATTATTATTATTATTATTATTATTATTACCATCACTGCTAACAAATTCATCCTCAAAATACTATACTACAATCCATCATTCCATTAATATTCAAACCTAAATCAATACTGTCATTCTAAACTTTCCAACATCCAACATTTGTCTCATAAATACTAAGGGAATTCAATGCTCATGTTGACATTTAGAAAGGAAATTTAGGTTACGGCAATGATCAAAAGTTAGTGAACAGTTTCCGGACATTTTAAACTTTCTAACACCCAACATTTGTCTCATAAATACTAAGGGAATTCAATGCTCATTTTCACATTTAGAAAGGAAATTTAGGTTACGACAATGATCAAAATTTAGTGAACAGTTTCCGGACATTTTAAACTTCTAACACCCAACATTTGTCTCATAAATACTAAGGGAATTCAATGCTCATGTTGACATTTAGAAAGGAAATTTAGGTTACGGCAATGATCAAAATCTAATAAATGGTTACAGGACATTTTAAACTTTCTAACACCCAACATTTGTCTCATAAATACTAAGGGAATTCAATGCTCATTTTCACATTTAGAAAGGAAATTTAGGTTACGGCAATGATCAAAATCTAATAAATGGTTACAGGACATTTTAAACTTTCTAACACCCAACATTTGTCTCATAAATACTAAGGGAACTCAATGCTCATTTTCACATTTAGAAAGGAAATTTAGGTTATGGCAAGGATCAAAATCTAATAAATGGTTACAGGACATTTTAAACTTTCTAACACCCAACATTTGTCTCATAAATACTAAGGGAATAATTAGATTGTACATATCATCGGTGTGAACTTTTTACTAATTACAAGTGTTGATTTAAGTGAGTGTGTGGCAAGTGTAGCATGGGGTGGGATGTGTTAAGTTCCTGTGGTCAAGTGTTTATATAGCAAGGGATGATTACGGTGTTTCTTACTAAGTACGATAAGAAACATATATATACATCACACACACACACACACACACATTCACTCACACTCGGTCAAATCATTCATAGTTACCATACATATAAAATAAATCTGAGCTGCTAAATCAAAACATCTGAACAATAGATAAAAGAAAATAATCAAAAACACAAAAATCATTCAGCAATTTCATATCAAAAAAGTGAATGAAATAAAAAAAGGATGCAGTATGATCAAGAGGATTGGATTATGCTTTAAAATCACCTCAAAAATAATGAACGTCACCAGGGATAATGACAGGAAGGAAGGAAGGCTTAATACTAACTTATATCAGAGGCAGGAAAGAGTGAGGTTGTGTCTCCGGTCAGATCTTGTGTTGGTCTAAGGAAACCCTCGGCTCTGTTCTACTTGTGCATGTTTGTGAGGAAGTCTTCAAGGGTACAGGTAACTCTTGATTTACGCGAGTTTGGTTTACGCGTTTTTTAAATAATGCGGGGTCCAAAATCCAAATAAATGTTTAATTTACAGGTTTTTTCACTTATACGCGATATTTTATGGAGTGGCCACCAGAAGTCTCACGCAACTGGACTCACACGGCGCCACGGCCACACAGCTGGGCTTAGTTCTTCCCGCGCACCACTTGAACAACAATACAGTACCCACGCTGCCACACTACTAAACAACAACACCCTCGCTGCTGTGCTACCACAAGGGGAAGGGCAGCAAGAGGAGAAACCACGAGAGGGAGAGGAGTCAGAGTGATGCAGTAGGCAATAAAGGTACAAACTTATCCCTTGTTTGATTTACATTGTTTTTGATTTACACGACCTCTTCAAGGACACAATACTCGCGTAAATCGGGAGTTACCTAAAAAGGCCTGTACATTTGAAGCAGAGATTGTGTATAAAGGGAGACTGTGTTTGCATACTAGAACATTTAGAAAAATATTATATGGCACTGTATTGTCTTTGTTTTGATCTGGGGTTTGTCTCAAGAAAGAATTTTTTTTTAACCAATCATATAACTAAATGATATCTTATTTATTTCAGTCTTCTATCTTCTACTTTATCCTTAATTATCCTCGTCATTGGTGTGTTGGGGTTAAAGGCAAACTTATAGTATTTGTATTCTTTTGTGTCTGCCTCTACACTGTTTAATAATAGTGATAATAATAGTGATAGGATCAGTCTAGTCAGGTCAGGTGTTCGGCAACAAAATGTACCTTTTTATAACCTATTCTTTGTGGTGTCGAGTCCTGTCCGTGTGATCCCTAATTCAACCTGGTTAAGCGTTACCCTGAAAAAAC
Organism: Eriocheir sinensis; assembly: GCF_024679095.1. NCBI lineage: Eukaryota > Metazoa > Arthropoda > Malacostraca > Decapoda > Varunidae > Eriocheir > Eriocheir sinensis. Next base: position 8,430,035 of record NC_066550.1, on the reverse strand, counting down.
TGTATTAGCTCCTGACCCCTCCTGGCATCACCCTTCCTAGGAGTGATCAGGTCTTAAGTATGTCAGGTGGAGAGACAATTTACCTGGCGAGAAAATCAATCATTTACCTGAGCAACAATTCGTCCTGCTTAATTCTGTCATGGTTAAATGCCTCAAGCTTAATGGCCATGCCCCCAAAGATTGTGTAGATGCCAATGGGAAGCTGCAACAAGACACAGGAGGGTGCTGGTGCTCACTGGGGCATGCTGGCAGGGTGTGGCGGGGTGGGGGGTGCATGCAGGGAGGAACAGGGGGTGGGAAGGGAGGGATGGGAAGGGTGGGAAAGGTGCTGGTTTGTGTCAGTCACCGTTGCCAGATTATCGTACTCAGAGCCTCGTATTTACCGTTTTCTGAGCCGTAGCTATTGCCAAAAAACACCAATAATTAACCATTTTAACAATAACTATATATGAAGGCAGTTATTGGGGTCGAGGAGGCAGTTTTTGGGTCGAAAATCAGCAAATATAGGAGGCCGAGTACGACAATCTGGCAACGTTGGTGTCAGGGAGGGAAGGGAGATGTGCTGGTGTTTGATGTGCTAGGGAATATGTTGTGTGGTAAGGTACGCGTAGGTGTCTGGCTTATGGAACAACTCTAAAAGACAAGATTAGAGGAGAAACTTTAACATTAGTAACAGTTGGGTTTGTATATTTTCAAGGGTGTGTGAGGCTGTGTGAGCATTAGAGGTTTTCAGTAGTCACCGACAAGTCAAACGAAGGCAGACAGATGGAACGGTGTCAGACGGGCTCCGGGATATGTTTGCCCGAAGAGCTCTCGCCAGCAAACGCGAGCAGACATTTTTCATCGGCCAACCAGCGAGTAGGACCACACACCACCACACTGCAGTCGATTTCCCGTAGGAATGTTTTGAAGACTAAAATACAGGATATAATGCTCTTTGAGACCCAGAAAGTTGGTGTTGTATAAAGAAATATTTATTTTCTTGTCATTTCACATTAAAAACAACCTGAAAATGCCATAAGGCAAGGGAAAGACGGGAAGATGCTGCCTTCATAATATTTTGCATCTTTTTGACCGCTAGGCAGCGTTGTCCGACTAATTCGTGGCTTTGACTTTAATCCCGGAGCAGAGCTGTTTTTTTCGTATGTTGGTGCGTTTCTTGCATCATCTCTTAACATAATCCTGTGCGGGCGAGGAAATATATAATTTTGGAATATTATAGTTGACATCAAGCTAAAACAAGGAGAAAATTAGAGTTGGCTCAGAACTCGTATATGTGAACGTAAACACAACTCCTGCCACCGAGAATTTGTCTGTGACGCTGGATGAGGGGCATATACACAGGATTAAGCACAGGTGATCTGTAGTCATCCTTTAGGAACAAATCGTCAAATTCCTCCATCTTCCTACTTCCAACAATGTGCATTCTGAGTATTTAGGTCTGAAGAGTGGTGTACACGAGTTATTCCCGGGCGGTGGTGCCTGTCTGGCAGTGGGGCTGTAATTCGTTTTCAGTAAAAATGCTGTTTTGTTTGATCGTTTGACTTGACGGCGACACTGTATATCCAACAAAGGAAGGCTGTGTTTGCATGCCTTGAAAATGTAAAATGGTTATAGTTCTGTACTAGCAGGGTTTGTAGATCATGGGTGTGTGGTGTTCTGTGGATATTAAGTACAAGGAAGAGTGAGTTAGTTTTGTATATCATAAGTCATGGCATGCTGTGTTTGTGTACCTGAAAAATGTATAAAAATGTTATCTTATGTTAGGATGACAGGATGCTGTGGGCAACAACATTAGCTCTACACACATGCACATACAATAGCAACATAATCAACATACACATTGATGCCTAAAGCCCACTACAAACATGGCAATCACAACAAGCCTTCTGCTGCTGGTTATAATCATCAACACTGTACAGGGAACTTGACACTGGTAAAGGCGCAGCGGTGGGAGGGAGATCCAGAAGAATACAGATATGTGCTACAATTAGTCTATAACCCGACACACCAAAGATGAGGATAATTAAGGATAAAGTAGAAAATAGAAGATTGAAATAAATTAGGTCTGGCTCAATTATAGGATCAATTTCTGTATTCAAATTATATAGCCAGGTTCCCATCCATTCCTCTAAAGAATGATAGTTACAATAGTGTTTCCATACGGACTTCTTTTAATTTTCCATCCATTCCTCTCACGGCTGCACCTTTATCATGGACTAAAAGCTTAATCACAATGGGAAACTTCTCAAACTGCCTCAATGTAGATGGCGCCACTGAGGTTGGTGAAGGCTAGTACAGTGCTGCCCTCTACACAGCAGGTTTGAAAGCCCTCCGTCACACAGATGAAGCGTAGCGAACCTTCAGTAACCAAATCTTCAGTAATATACGTAACAAGTAAATTTTGGCCACTTAACCAAATCTTCAGTAATATAAGCAAGAAGTAAATTTTGGCCACTAAACCAAATCTTCAGTAATATATGCAAGAAGTAAATTTTGTCCACTTAACCAAATCTTCAGTAATATACGCAAGAAGTAAATTTTGTCCACTTAACCAAATCTTCAGTAATATACGCAACAAGTAAATTTTGTCCACTTAACCAAATCTTCAGTAATATATGCAAGAAGTAAATTTTGGCCACTTAACCAAATCTTCAGTAATATACACAAGAAGTAAATTTTGTCCACTTAACCAAATCTTCAGTAATATACACAAGAAGTAAATTTTGTCCACTTAACCAAATCTTCAGTAATATACGTAACAAGTAAATTTTGTCCACTTAACCAAATCTTCAGTAATATACGCAAGAAGTAAATTTTGTCCACTTAACCAAATCTTCAGTAATATATGTAGGAAGTAAATTTTGTCCACTTAACCAAATCTTCAGTAATATACGTAAAAAGTAAATTTTGGCCACTTAACCAAATCTTCAGTAATATACGCAAGAAGTAAATTTTGTCCACTTAACCAAATCTTCAGTAATATATGCAAGTAGTAAATTTTGTCCACTTAACCATAAGATAAAAATTGACCACTTAACTATATACCATTATTTTGCTATTTAACCACAAGACACATTTCGGCCACAACCATGTAACAAGTTTTGGCCGCAACTACGTGACTAATGAGAGATGCAAGATATCAATGTCACGCTTAGTATAATCAACTCTGCTCCTGCCAAACAAACATTCAGCTTAAAAATACAAGTGGAAAAAATGATAGCGTGGGAAGAGAGGTACCGGAAGCATAATCAATAATAACAATGACGTGTGTGGTTTTGGCAATATCGTGCAGCCGATACTCAAATGTGCAGAATGTGGACGCACCCAAAATGTCGGCACAATCAAACAAGCGGCCGAGTGGTACTGTGCTATATAAAAAAAAAGTAAAAATGTGCAAGTTAGTATCAAAACATCCCTCAGCACAGACGGGGTGAATGCATAACCAGTGATAACCTTCCATGTCGCCAGATATTGCAGAATCATAAAAATCAAACCTAACAAAAAACGCAGTGCAATCTCAGAGGAAAGTAAAAAAAATCAAGTACTAGATGAAAAATAGATAAGAAATAATTTTGTGGGGTATTTTGCACATCAAGCTGTCATCCCAAAGTCACATCCATGGAGCTGTTGCAAGGTTATCGTGAAGGTGGCATTAGGTCAGCACAGGAAAGACATTGGTGAGGTGGTGGCAGGACCGTATGAAAGCGTTTGTACAGAACTGTCATCCCTCAAATAGTACGGTTTCCAATAGTTCGGTTTTGGTTTTATGTGGATTTTCTAAGATGATTTTTTAGGGTTTTTAAATTTCCCAACGAGCAGGAAATTTAAAAATCCTAAAAGATCTTCCATGACAAGCCGTATAAAACCAAAACCGTACTATTTGGGGGATGACTGTATGTGCAAAACCACCTCATTCTTCATCCCTGGACCGGCTCAACCCATCTCAAAGTAAGCAAATGTTAGTATCAGAAAAGTTACCATACAAATTTTCAAGTGGCAATAAAACTGATATAAAAGTTTTGAAGTATTAGAAGAAAAACAATAAAAAGTTTCCAAGTACTATCAGAAAAGTTACAAGTTTTCAAGTATCAGAAAAGTTGAAATACTACTTAAAGTCTTTGTACCAGTGGAGAAAATGTTCCAAATACGTACACAAAAAGCCAAATAAGTGATTACCCAATACAAGGATTCTGCAATAAGGTGGTTTTACAAAAGATTTAACCTGGTAGCAACGACGGGCCAAATTTGTGGCTTTACCGTGTACCAGCCATGATATAAACCCCCCAAAATAGATGATGAATAAACTGATCACAAATGCGTTTATATATACGTATAATAAAATGGTTTACGTGGGTGATGATTTTTTCTCATTTTTCTCATTTAGAGGGGCCTTTAAGAAACATGATCCACGCTGCTACCGGGTTAAATTAGGTTATGTGATGAGATGTATTGCAAGGCTGATGAGGCTGGTGCAGGAGTGAGTGACCAGGAAGTTATCAGGATTAAAACAAGCAATATGGACAAGAGGAAAGGTACAATCTGTAAACATGTGACACTTAACCCCTTGACTGTGGGTTTCCTACCAGAAGACATCACCAAGCTACAGGAATGGAACAAAAAGTGGTTGCTACAATTCAATGAAGAAAAATATAGTCCTGCATCTTGGGAGGGGAAATCCAGCATACCAAACCACATGGGAAACACTCCACTATCCACCACAGAGGCAAAGACATGGGAGTATAAAATCATGTTACTAGGCTACCAGTGAAGGCCAAATCCGTGCCAATCACAGCGGACGGGTTAACACACCCAAAATAAGTGACATGAGAATACAGTTTTAGATCCAGAAAAAAAAGAACAAGTACAGAGTGAATGACGTGAGGAAATGCAAGTTATCAAAATTAAGAAAATCAATACTCACAAGATGAAAAGTGCAAGGACAACACAAGTTTGACAAGTTTATACACAGGAAAAAAAACTTGAAAAAATTGAAAAAGTGTAGAATATATGATGCGAGGAAACCCATTCAAAGAACTCGTGAAGAATTTGTGAAGTATAATAAAATGTTGAAGTTGATTTTCTGCAATTACTGAGAAAACATCCTAAACTTGCATAGATATTAAAAGACAAATACCTATAAATATAACATGTCCATAGCCTATATATACTTTTCATATGGTTCAAAATAGTATTCATAGTATCTAATCTACTTCACTTAGGAAATATTTTATTCTTACATGCCGGGAGAGTATAAAACATGCTCAGAACAAACAAAGCAGGCATAAACTCGATAAAACAACTCTCCCTTAGAAGCCATGCCAACACTCCAGCTCAAAAAAACTAGAAAAACTATCCAAAACAGAAATTTCCAAACTGAAATCCGCCTTAAAAAATTCAATAAAAACTTCCCAATTCACAAAGTTCGTTCAAATTATTAGTCTTGCTGAAATTCACTCAGTCTTGCAAATATTTACTCGTTTTCATCAAATTTACTGGTCTTGTTCAAATTTATTCAAAGACTTTATGTGCCAATATTCAGACCAATGTTCATAATTCCAAGGGGAGATTACATTGCTTTTTCATATCAAACAATTCAAGGATGGGAAAAGGAGAAGGAAGGAAACACAGGGGTAGCAAGGTGAGTTTGTTCCAGACTAGATTCTCTTTCGCTTCTTCAAGGAACTCTGAAGAAGCGGAAGCGAAACTAGTCGGGAATAACCTCACCTGACTACGCTAATATTTCCTTCCTCGTCCTTCACCAAACTTGCCGAAAACGTCCCTAAACTCAAGGATAAACGAACAGTGGAATAAGGACATGCGAAAACTTACAAACCCAAAAAAGTGTTAAAGAGGTTGAGGTGTTTAACAAAGGGAGCAAAGGATGAAAAACAGAAAGGAAATAGTAATGAAAAGAAAAGACATAAGAATGAAGATAACACACATGGCTGAGAGGAGGAACAAATAGAGGTTGAGAAAGCACCAGACAGTTACAGTGAAGCCAAATTGTCGAGTCCGTTTTGACATTGGCTCCCGTAGGTCCATTTCTCTCCTCTGCTCTGCCACACAGTCCAAACACCTATTTTTTCCTCTCACATGTCACCTATAGCTTACATATGAGAGGAAGAGACAGGTGTTGGGACTGTGTGGCAGAGCAGAGGGGAGGAAAGGACCCACGGAAGCAAATGCCAGACCGGCCTCGGCATATTTGGAAGACTATAGATATTAAAATGAAGTACAGGAATGGAGAAACATGGAACAGCAAAAAAACAGGGATGGAAGGATGACTCAGCGAGGGAAAAGAATGACAATGTAAGCTAATGGAAGCCTGACATTGAGGGAAAGATTCAATGAGACTAAGAGCAACGGAAGGAGGAATAAGACAATACGGGAAGAGACGAAAGAGTAAAGAAAAAAAAGAAATGGTACAAAAGTGCAAAGAAAACAAAGAATAGGAAAACAGGACACCATGACCTTAAAACAGTGACAATTTTGACAATCTGAGAGCAACAAGAAACGGAGGAGCAAGATGGAATGTGAGCGTAAGAAAATAGAGGAACAAGAAATATACATCACAGACAAACGGACAAAAAATCAAGAACAGAAAAAACGATAAGCGAGTAAGTCAAAGAAAGTAGTAGAAAAAATAAAGATACAGAAAAAGGTCGTTAAATTATAAAGTTCAAAGTGAGACCGAGACAAAAGATGAACTAACTAACAACACTAAAGATCATGAGCAGAAAAGATGATAAGTGAGGAAGTCAAAGGCAGAGGAAAGTAGAAAAAATAAAGATCCAGAAAAAGGTTGTTAAATTATAAAGTTCAAAGTTCAAAGTGAGACCGAGACAAAAGATGAACTAACTAAAGACATGAATAAAAACAGATACAGGAAGTTCAAGTATAAAGTGCAAGACGAACTGAAACCAAAGATCAAGAACGTAAAGAAAGAAGTAAAGTATAACAGCGAGCAAGGGAGACAGAGATAGAGAGATAGATAGCAAGATACACATGCGAGGTTCATCCCAAGAGAGCGTTACCTCCCCAAGAAATCGTCAGTCTTAGCGCCAGGAATGTTAGCGTCCCAGTCCCAGCACTCCAGGGAGACAGTCTGGCGGCGCAACACATCACACACAGCCTGCCAGGGAGGGGCGACGTGATGGGTGAGGGGGTGAAAGAGGCGATAGGTGAGGGAGAACATACGGATGGGAGAGGGGAGAGACTTGAATGGAAGATCGAACTGGAAACTGGAAAAACTGAATGAAGAACGCTGATGATAGTTACGGGTGAGATAAGGTAAAGAGACTCTGCAAGGTTGATGGAGAATGGAAAAAGATGCGGTAATGAAGAGGAAGGGGGGAGACGTGAATGGGAGAGCAACCTGGAAAAACTAAATGAACGCTGATGATAGTTACGGGTGAGAGAAGGTAAAGAGAGACCAAGATTGACGGAGAATGAAAAAAGACGCAGTGATGGAGAGAAGTGAGTGTGAAAAAGTGATGATTAATAAGTGTAGAGTGGTCACAGGTGAGAGTAATTATAGTTATGAGCAGGAGAGGGAAAGAAAGACGAGACTGCAAGATTGATGGAAAATGGAAAACGACGCAGTGATGAAGAGAAGTGTGGGGTGAAAAGTGATGGTTAATAGCTGTAGAGTGCTTAAAGGTGAAAGAGTAATTATAGTTATGAGCAGGAGAGGGAAAAAAAGACGAGACTGCAAGATTGATGGAAAATGGAAAACGACGCAGTGATGAAGATAGGTGAAGGGTGATTCATGGTTGTGTGTGAGAGAGGGAAAAGAAACGAAATTGATGGTGGTGGTGGTGAGGAGGGAGTGACGGAAGGTGGATGACTGAGATGTGGAATGATGAAAACTTGGGGAGATGTTGATGGCTAAGTATGGAAGGTGAGAGAAACGAAATTGATGGAAGGTGGATGACTGAGATGTGGAATGATGAAAACTTGGGGAGATGTTGATGGCTAAGTATGGAAGGTGAGAGAAACTTAAGTGATGATGAAGGATACAAGAGTGATGAAAACTTGGAGGTGGTGATGGCTAAGGATGGAAGAGAAACTTAAGTGGTGATGAAGGATACAAGAGTGATGAAAACTTGGAGGTGGTGATGGCTAAGGATGGAAGAGAAACTTAAGTGGTGATGAAGGATACAAGAGTGATGAAAACTTGGAGGTGGTGATGGCTAAGGATGGAGGTGAGAGAAACTTAAGTGGTGATGAAGGATACAAGAGTGATGAAAACTTGGAGGTGGTGATGGCTAAGGATGGAAGAGAAACTTAAGTGGTGATGAAGGATACAGGAGTGATGAAAACTTGGAGGTGGTGATGGCTAAGGATGGAAGAGAAACTTAAGTGGTGATGAAGGATACAAGAGTGATGAAAACTTGGAGGTGGTGATGGCTAAGGATGGAAGAGAAACTTAAGTGGTGATGAAGGATACAAGTGATGAAAACTTGGAGGTGGTGATGGCTAAGGATGGAAGAGAAACTTAAGTGGTGGTGAAGGATACAAGAGTGATGAAAACTTGGAGGTGGTGATGGCTAAGGATGGAAGGTGAGAAAAACTTAAGTGGTGATGAAGGATACAAGAGTGATGAAAACTTGGAGGTGGTGATGGCTAAGGATGGAAGAGAAACTTAAGTGGTGATGAAGGATACAAGTGATGAAAACTTGGAGGTGGTGATGGCTAAGGATGGAAGAGAAACTTAAGTGGTGATGAAGGATACAAGTGATGAAAACTTGGTGGTGGTGATGGCTAAGGATGGAAGAGAAACTTAAGTGGTGATGAAGGATACAAGAGTGATGAAAACTTGGAGGTGGTGATGGCTAAGGATGGAAGAGAAACTGAAAAGGTGATGAATGATACAAGAGTGACCGAAACTTGGAGGTGGTGATGATGGCAGGGAACACTTAAGAAGGCTATGGAGGTGGTGATGATGGCAGGGAACACTTAGGAAGGCTATGCGGGATAAATACAAGGTACGAAACGTGTACGATGACCAACAAAAACACATTACATAAATTACTAACCTATAGAACAAGACTTAGAGCTAACGACTGAAAAAAAGACATAGATACAGACAACAAAGAATATTTATAAGAAACAGAGAAAGACAAAGCAATGGGAAACCAACACGAGATATGACAAGATGATAGAAAATGACATGTATACAGAGACGAGAAAAAGAAGAATGAAAAGAGATGATGACGGCTGGCCTTATGAAACTGAGCCATGACCCGGGATTAAAGATGAAGACGACGGGTGGTGAGTGAGGCAGCTGTGGCAGAAGCGATGCGAGAAAAGGTAAGGTAAGAGTTAAGCCCAAAAACCAGGAAGCTCTCGGAACACACACAAACACCTCTGTGAACTTGTCTGGATTCCACCGATGCTTTTGCTCTTCATCAGAGTGTGCGTCGTATGATTTATGTATACGAGCCATTTGGTATATTGTGACGTTACGGCTTTCAATGTGTCTGTGTGCATGGTGTGTGTGTGAAATGTGTGTGTCGTGTGGTACAGAATAAGAAGTGCCATTTAGGATGTGTAACTTAGCACATTCGTGTGTTAAAAAATTTAGTGTCATGTCATCTGTTGTGTTTGTGACTGTTTTCTGGTTAGTATGTAGTAACAGTGCATGTATCTGTATGTATCTAAGGTATGCATGTATGAGTTGCATGTATTATAGATTTGGTACATCATGTAATCTGTGTGGTGTAGCTTTATATGTAGTAACTTGTATAGTGTGTTTTGTCTTCTGTTTTGTGTGGCATAGCAATCATCGTTCTCTTTAGTCTGTAGTTTTATGTGGCATTCTTAAGCACCTGAAGCAGTGGACACTCAAGGAACAAGTTAACAAATCAGTTGTGTGCATACCAAGCCTTAAACACCACACCGGCACACCACACCGTCAAGTCCACCCCCACCGCCGCGCCAGCCAAGCCTCAACACCAAGGGAGAGAAAATCAACGCTGGTCACTCTGAATTAGTCGCAAACCCCGAGTGTGCTGTGTGAGGAGTCTGGCACGCGAGGACAAGTAAAGAAGTGACCGTTTGGCCTCGAGTTCTATTGACCAATTTTGTTTGAGCTCCTGCAGTATAACGCTCCTGCAGTATAACGCTCCTGCAGTATAACGCTCCTGCAGTATAACGCTCCTGCAGTATAACGCTCCTGCAGTATAACGCTCCTGCAGTATAACGATACCATTCTTCTATTCCTCTTTATCTTCCTGCCCTATTGCTTCTCACCTCCTGTCCATTCTTATATCCATTGTCTTGTATTCAGTGTCTTTTATTGACCCCTGGCAGTATATCTCCCATTTCTATAATCAAGTGTCTTTTATTGACCCTTCTGAGCTCCTGCTGTATATTATCTCCATTCTTATAATCTGTCTTTTTTGACCCTTCTTCTGGCTCTGCAGTATAACTATCTCCATTCTTATAATCAGTGTCTTTTATTGACCCTTCTGGAGCTCCTGCAGTATAACAATCTCCATTCTTATAATCAGTGTCTTTTATTGACCCTTCTGGAGCTCCTGCAGTATAACAATCTCCATTCAGTGTCTTTTATTGACCCTTCTGGAGCTCCTGCAGTATAACAATCTCCATTCTTATAATCAGTGTCTTTTATTGACCCTTCTCAGCTGCCTCCTGTAAGTAATATTTTGTTTTAGTTCCAAACCAAACTTTGTCCCATTTCAGAAGGTTTTTTTCCACTGTTTGCAGCACCCGTGAGTTGTGTTTCTCCTTCCTTTGCTCTTTGTCGTAAATGAAAAATACTGGTGTTATTCTGTATCATTTGTATCCTGTGGAATGACTTAACAATGACAACTCACTCACTTCACAAAACCTTAAGGGGCTATTACACTGGGCAAATTTTCCGTGGATTTTCAGTCAAAACACGATTTCCGCTGGCGTGGTTCTTATATTTCCGTGGTTTTCTGACGTGTCCACGATCTTCCAAAGCTACGGTAGATTTCACTGAAGGACGACGGTATTACTCACCATCATCATCAGCAGCAATAACAAGAAACAAATGAGAACCACGCTGGGGGAAATCGTGGTTTGACTGAAGATCCACGGAAAATTTGCCCAGTGTAATAGCCACTTAAGCTAAACAGTCATACTATACAGAAAAAGTCTTAAGTTGGATTGTAACCTAAGGAGTTACTTTTATAATAGACTTGCCTGATGTGGGATTTAAAAGGATAATTCAATATTAAAAAACTAACTTCATTCTGTATAGCCTGCCACTGCACACTAATTCTAGCCCTCTGATGGCTGACAAACGTATTGCAGGTTAAGTCAAGTTTAGTGGGTCTGCTTTTATCAGCCAATGAACAGACCAGGTATAGCCTTCATTCACTTAGCAATGCTCTGATTAAGCCACTTTTTTATATATATTCAGACAAGGGTATTTATTTTGTTCATGCCTGATCAGTGTGACAAGGGAATGAGTGTTCTTTTTCCACTTCCACAAAACATTAGTGTGGCAAATTTCATTCCAACATGCTGGTGTGTGAACGCTGGAAAACACTCACCCAGGGCAACTTTGAAACACTTTTTTTTCATCTGTTCTTAACCATGCAGGGCTCGCGTAAAACTTGTCAATATCCAGAGGCAAACAATGAAATAATAATGATAATAGTCGGCCCTCAAATAGTAAGGTTTCCAATAGTTCGGTTTTGGTTTTACATGGATTTTCTGAAGATTTTTTAGGATTTTTAAGTTTCCCGACAAGCAGGAAATATAAAAATCCTAAAAGATCTTCTACGACAAGCCGTATAAAACCGAAACCGTACTATTGGAAACCGTACTATTTGAGGGACGACTGCAATAATAATAATAATAATAGTAAGAATAGTACAGCCATGCCACCCATCACACACACACACAACCCACTCCCCACAACCCCAAACACACGAACAAAAAGAAACCACCCTCACCACCACCACCACCACCAGTACCTTCCCAGAAAGTCATCGTTCTCATAGGACTTGAGGGGGCTATAGTCATAATCCCAGCACTCTATTGTCACGCGCTGCCTCCGTATCACATTGGCGAGGGCCTGGCGGAGACCGAAGGGCATCAGGGGGGGGGTTGCTTGAGTGTTTGTTTGGGGTATAGGATCATGGTGCCGACACTACCATGGTCACAAGGGGGAGATTGATTGATTGGGGATATGTGATCATGGCATACCAGAACTGCCATGGTCATAAGGGAACTATGGAATACTGATACTCTTTCCTCTTACATTTCCTCTTAATCCTCTTCTAAATCTCTTAATCCTCTTCTAAATCTCTTAATCCTCTTCTAAATCTCTTAATCCTCTTCTAAATCTCTTAATCCTCTTCATCCTCTGCTACACTCTCTTCATCCTCTGCTACACTCTCTTCATCCTCTGCTACACTCTCTTCATCCTCTGCTAAACTCTCTTCATCCTCTGCTAAACTCTCTTCATCCTCTGCTAAACTCTCTTCATCCTCTGCTAAACTCTCTTCATCCTCTGCTAAACTCTTCATCCTCTGCTAAACTCTCTTCATCCTCTGCTAAACTCTCTTCATCCTCTGCTAAACTCTCTTCATCCTCTGCTAAACTCTCTTCATCCTCTGCTAAACTCTCTTCATCCTCTGCTAAACTCTCTTCATCCTCTGCTAAACTCTCTTCATCCTCTGCTAAACTCTCTTCTCTTCATCCTCTGCTAAACTCTCTTCATCCTCTGCTAAACTCTCTTCATCCTCTGCTAAACTCTCTTCATCCTCTGCTAAACTATCTTCATCCTCTGCTAAACTCTCTTCATCCTCTGCTAAACTCTCTTCATCCTCTGCTAAACTCTCTTCATCCTCTGCTAAACTCTCTTCATCCTCTCCTAAACTAACTTCATCCTCTGCTAAACTCTCTTCATCCTCTGCTAAACTCTCTTCATCCTCTTCTAAACTCTCTTCATCCTCTTCTAAACTCTCTTCATCCTCTTCTAAACTCTCTTAATCCTCTTCTAAACTCTCTTAATCCTCCTCTAAACTCTCTTCATCCTCCTCTAAACTCTCTTCATCCTCTTCTAAACTCTCTTAATCCTCTTCTAAACTCTCTTAATCCTCTTCTAAACCTCTTAATCCTCTTCTAAACCTCTTAATCCTCTTCTAAACCTCTCAATCCTCTTCTAAACCTCTCAATCCTCTGCTAAACCTCTCAATCCTCTGCTAAACCTCTCAATCCTCTTCTAAACCTCTCAATCCTCTTCTAAACCTCTCAATCCTCTTCTAAACCTCTTAATCCCACACCTACACTAAAGCCATCTCTTCACCATATACCCAAGACTTACTAAACGTACTCACCTCTCTACCCATAATGCTGTCTAACTCACCTATTGAACCTAACTTAACTGGTCATTTCTAAAGCTATATTAAAGGAGGTTAAAGAATTCACCCAAAACTAAGCAGCTAAGACCATAACATATAGTCCAACCAGAGTTACGAGAAGCCACGATGAGTGTGGATTGAACTCGTAACCTCCCTAATCACCTGCCAACAATACCTTCTTGCCATCCATACCCAACTTTACAGTGTTCAAATATTCTAATACCCCAATCATCAACAATGCTCAGTAAGACTATTTACCTTCTTGCTCCTTATGTTAAAATAGAATAGCAGCAACGTTCTTTAACTTTACAGTGTTCAAATGATTCTTATACAGTTTTCCCCCCAATCATCTTTCAACAATGCTCAGTACCTTCAGACTTCTCTATATACCTTCTTGCCATTGCTTCCTTATGTTAAAATAGAATAGCAGGAACGCTTTTTAACTTTACAGTGTTCAAATATTCTAATAGAGTTTTCCCCCCAATCATCTTTCAACAATGCTCAGTACCTTCAGACTTCTCTATATACCTTCTTGCCATTGCTTCCCTATGTCGAGAGAATAGCAGGAACATTTTACACATTTTATGATTCCTAGTGCATGGAAAACTTGCGATGAATATAAATAAAAAAAAGCCCTTCAACAAGACGCAACATGGCAGCTGAAACCACCGAGAAATGTCCAAATTATCACTGTATGCATTAAGAAAGAGATCGGTTAATAGCCTGCAACGGAAAACCCTGAAACGGAGAAGTAAAACGTGAGGGTGCTCGGACCATCCTCGCTTTACCCTGGAGGAACACTAAGAGGAGGAGGAGGAGGGAGGGAAGGAGTGGGAAGAGGGAAGAGGAGGTGCTGTGAGGTACAAGGAGGGAAGGAAGGAGGGAGGTGTGAGGAATGAAGAGGAGGAAGGCTGTAAAGTAAGAGGAGGAGGAAGGCTGTAAAGTAAGAGGAGGAGGAGAAGAGGAAGGAGAGCAGGAGGGAGGAGAGGAGAGGAGGAGGAATAAGGAAAGGAAGAGTAGGTATAGGAGGAAAGGAGGGAAAGGAGGGCAAAGGAAAGGAGGAAGAAGAGGAGGAGGAAGTAGGAAGGGAAGAGGAGGATAGGAAAGTAGAAGGCAGGGGAGAAAGAGGTAAAGGAGGAGGTAGGAGGAGGAGGAGGAGGATGTAGGAAGGGAAGAGGAGGACAGGAAAGAAGGCAGAGGGAGAAAGGGAAAAAGGAGGAGGAAAGTGGAGGTAGGAGGAAATGGAGGAGGAGGTAGGAAGGGAAGAGGAGGACAGGAAAGAAGGCAGGGGGAGAAAGGGAAAAAGGAGGAGGAAAGTGGAGGTAGGGGGAAATGGAGGAGGAGGAGGAGGAAAAAACTCATGCAGGTGAAGTGTGATTAGTATAAACAAGCAGAACAAAACAAACAATTAAATGCAGTTACCATGCACCGAGAACATGCAATTTGGTGTTAGTGGTTTTAACGAGTGCAATGGCGGGCAACTCTTTATCACACTGTTTTAAATCACTCGTCTTTCTATTATGGGAGTCGCTTTTCTGAGTTTTCTTTTTCTCTTCTTTTTCCATCTTAATTTTCCTGTATCGTTTTCTGAAGTTTTATTTTGATTTTTCTCTTTTTTTTCCTATCTTAATTTTCCTGTATCGTTTTCTTGTTTTATTTTCATTTTTATCTTTTTTTTTCTAACTTAATTTTCCTGTATCGTTTTCTTAAGTTTTATTTTTATTTTTCTCTTTTTTTTCCTATCTTAATTTTCCTGTATCGTTTTCTTAAGTTTTATTTTTATTTTTCTCTTTTTTTTCCTATCTTAATTTTCCTGTATCGTTTTCTTGTTTTATTTTTATTTTTCTCTTTTTTTTTCTAACTTAATTTTCTTGTTTTTCTCACACTAACATACTAGATTTGAATAAGGCATTTCTCTACACACTTCCTGTATTCCTGCGTTTAAATACCTATAAATAAAATTGCTTATGTGTGTATATGTAGGGGGAAAGGGAGAGGAAACACACATATACACACTAACATACTTGATTCTTTAAGGCGGGTTGATTTGAATAAGTTTACCTGGTTTATTCCTGCGTTTACATACCTATAAATAACCCCGCTTATGTGTGTGTGTATATATAGGGTAGAGGGGAGAGGAAACACACATATACACACTAACATACTTGATTTTTTAAGGCGGGTTGATTTGACTAAGTTTACCTGGTCTATTCCTGCGTTTACATACCTATGAATAACCCCGCTTATGTGTGTGTGTATATATAGGGTAGAGGGGAGAGGGAATAGACATACCCACTAACATACTTGATTCTTTAAGGCGGGTTGATTTGACTAAGTTTATCTGGTTCTCTCAGTACATAGATATACACACACACACACACTTACAGCTCATCGGATTGTAAAGACTGACACCCTAACACATTATTAGGTCACCGTTTTTCACCGTACTTTCCGTCATTCATTGTCAAACACCTCATTCAATCGGTCTCCCATTCTTGTATGTACTTCAAGTCCGCTTTAATTCATACACAGAAATACACCTGCATGCTTGCCTACCAATGCTTCCGGTCATCAACTACAACTACACAACAACATATATTCACACAACCCTATCCAAGCAAGCACAAAAGTCATACACACACACACACACATTCTCATTAACATTCACACAACTACTACTACTACTTCTACTATACTTCCTTTCAAAACAAATATACTATCCCATCCACACACACACACTCACACACACACACTCTCACCTCCCCAAAAGATCATCCTCGTTGGGTCCATCATCATCGTCAAAGATCTTAATATCAAGCTCTTGGCCGCGGATGTCATTGACCAGGTACTGGGGGAGGGCCGGGGGGTGGGGTGGGTCAGACAAGAGCAGGGGACACATGGAAAGGAAACAGTCATTCTGGGACATGGCTCGCAGGAGTGGAAGGGAAATGGACGGCAAAGAATTCACGGACATAAAACTCCTGGACATGCATTTCTCTCTTAACAAGGACTGGAAATCATCATCTCACTTTCCGACATGCTGCTACAGTGACCTTCTTACATGGAGGTAGAATTGGTGGAGTTACTGGAGAAGTGTCATAAATTGCTTCCGTTCTCTCCTTATAAAACATCACCGTACACTATAGGTTGGCAAAGAAGCCCCGCCCCTCCCTCCAACCTCCTCATCAACCAACCAATCAGCTCCCGTACCTATGGCAGAGAGGCGGGGCTTGTGGACCAACTCTGTGTGGGGTGACCATGGAGGTAGAATTGGTTTAGTCGACACGGCCTGCTAATCCCATTCATTGAGGTGAAGCCGACGAACTGTCAAATTTACGGCCAAAAGATGGGGGTGGGCGAGCCTGGCCGAGCCCATTAAGAGGGAGCCTGACCTGACAACACCTGACACCTGGCCATAAAAATGAAAGCTCAGGCGGATTCACTTAATTGGGCTGATGTCACCTCCACCAATTCTACATCCATGCTATTTTATGAGCAGAAAGGAAGGTATATAAGAAAATGAAACTAATGATAATGTGGAAAACTAAATTAAACTGATAAGCTAGAGGAGCAAATCCATATAAAATTTAAATTGTTCCGAGCTAAAATTTTCTCTTACAACTCTTCTTTAGGCGAGGTTTTGATCATTTCCACCATCACTTTGTATTCACAGCATGTCGGAAGCTAGGGGAGGGTCCTCAATCTCATCCTTACTTTCCTCTATGATGCTACAAAATAAGCAAACAAATAAATATGTAATAATAATGTGCCAGCAGGATGTCAAAAGCTAGTTAAAGGTCTCCAATTTCAGCCTTACCGCTAAAAAATCTATGAATGGACAATTTTGTAGCATCATGGGATTATGAGGAAAACTATAAGGGCCGGATTATAAGACATTTCGCTGCCCAAGAACACATATTTGACAAGGCTTTCGAAGGAGTTGTGGGCATATCCAGTAGTAGTTTTATGACCCTGGTGGTAGTTTGGCCCTTCTTCTGTACCGTGAACATAAAGAAACACTCATTACAACCCAACTGACCCTCTCTTTGGCCTTTAGAATTAGCTGATGTGAGAGCGAAAGTGTCTTATATTACCGACCTCAAGGGCATGACACGTGATTGCCATGGGGTAGAACCTGACATGTCCTTCACAGCTGCCATGTCCGAGCCTAATGAACACTGATAAAACTTTAGTGTTATTTGAAGAGCCGACATAGAGGGGGAATTCTCTTTTTCTTAACTGCAAGTATAAGAAGTAAATTTTGAAGGCAAGTGTATAAAAGACTGGCATGGCGCGCCTGAGGGAAGCAAAAATAAATTGCTCTGGAAATAAGGAAAAGCAACTACGGAGGGAGAGAACAGAACTAGGCTTTGCACTATGATAAAAAAGATGGATGGCAGACTTTGCATGGAAGGGATAACAATCGCTGGACTGTAAACTAACTGGAATAAAATGATAAATAAACAGAGCTGAAATAAATGGAAGAGGGAATGCAGCTCGGACAAAAAATAAATAAAAGGAGAAAAAATAATAAAAATGAGATGGACGGGCAACTGCTTGGCTGGAAATTGACAAAACATTTAGTACGTAGGAGACAAAAAGATTTCTGGCGTCCCGTTCCAGAAATCGTGTTAAGCCAAGGTCTCACAGTAAAATATAAATCACTCAAAATAGTTAATCATAAATCCATATATAAATTAAAAGTCACACACCACAGTAATTTCTAGTGTAAAAATCAAAAAAAAATCTTGCAATATTCTAAAAAAGACAAAAAATATATATAAAAATGAAGAGGCAAATCACAACCCACAGCAAAATTTTAGAACAAAGGACAGACCAATTTTTCTTTCTATCACGTCACATTAAATTTACAGACTTAATGGGGTTTTTCAATCACATCACCCGAACCATCATGACCAAATGGCGTTGCATAATCCATTAACAAAAAACGGTCTATAAATTAAGAAAAAAAAACTCATTAGAATCACACTCCACACGGCAGCCTCAGGAACACTAACGGACGAGACTTTCTATGCGCCACACCAACACGCGGGTCACAGGGGAAGCTTGGGGTGTGGGGGCGGGGAGGAGGAATAGGAAAAAGGTTCAGGCTAAGCACCACTGGGAACATGTGTGTGGGGAGAGTGTGGGTGAAGGGAGGAGGGGAAGAAGGGAGAAGGGCGCAGGGAAAGAGGAAGGAGGGGGAAGGATGGAAAAGGGGGCAGGAAAAAGAGGAAGGAGGGGAAATTGGACAGGGAAAAGAGGAAGGAGAGGGAAGGGGCAGGGGAAAGAGGATGGGTAGGAGGGTGCTAAGGATGAGAACACTTGCCGTAAATAATGAAGTAAAATGCTTTGAAAATGTTGCGGAGTGGTTGGAATATTCTTTGTGTTTTTTGTTTATCCTTTCATTTTTTTAAAGGATGCGGTCTGAGGAAATTTTAAAGGATGCGTTCTGAGGAAATTTTAAAAGATGCAAACTTTATAAAACTTTACAAGAAAATAATAAAAATATATGTAAATTTTCCACCTACTAGAATGATTTGAAACTTGACAATTAATAAAATATGTAAACAAGTCCTTTCCCGCCAAGCTTCTGAAATTTGTAAGCATCCCATCACCACCATTACCTGCATCTCGCTAGCACAGTTAAGTGACCCACCACCTGTGCACACCTGGCTGAAGGAACACCTGCTACTCCCCTATGACTCAGACCTGCGACGCATACAGATGGATGATTCATTAATGCTCACGTGAACCTCAAAACATAAAAAATAAACAAAAAATAAATAAAAGAGCATAGTCCAGAAAATAGATGCTAATGCTATGCCTCAAAGATCAAGTAGAGGTGACAAGGAAAAAAAGAAAACTGAAGAATTTATACTAATGCTAAGACTAACTCCTGAATTAAGTGCATGTCCCCCTCTTAGAAAACTTGCTCAACCCACTTAAGAATGATTATTATAAATGTACTCCCAACACTCAAAACTTATCTACCTTAAGAATGATAAGTAGGAGTGTGAGTGAAGACTAGAGAGTGATATTGCTAAAACTGAATGAATTAGAATGATTATAAGTGCACCTTCACACTCAAAAAACTTATCTACCTTAAGAATGATAAGTAGGAGTGTGAGTGAAGACTAGAGAGTGATATTGCCAAAACTGAATGAATTAGAATGATTATAAGTGCACCTCCACACTCAAAAACCTATCTACCTTAAGAATGATAAGTAGGAGTGTGAGTGAAGACTAGAATGAGTGATATTGCTAAAACTGAATGAATTAGAATGATTATAAGTGCACCTCCACACTCAAAAACCTATCTACCTTAAGAATGATAAGTAGGAGTGTGAGTGAAGACTAGAGAGAATGAGTGATATTGCTAAAACTGAATGAATTAGAATGATTATAAGTGCACCTCCACACTCAAAAAGTTATCTACCTTAAGAATGTTAAGTAGAAGTGTGAGTGAAGACTAGAATGAGTGATATTGCTAAAACTGAATGAATTAGAATGATTATAAGTGCACCTCCACACTCAAAAAGTTATCTACCTTAAGAATGTTAAGTAGAAGTGTGAGTGAAGACTAGAATGAGTGATATTGCTAAAACTGAATGAATTAGAATGATTATAAGTGCACCTCCACACTCAAAAAGTTATCTACCTTAAGAATGATAAGTAGGAGTAGGAGTGAAGACTAGAGAGAATGAGTGATATTGCTAAAACTGAATGAATTAGAATGATTATAAGTGCACCTCCACACTCAAAAACTTATCTACCTTAAGAATGATAAGTAGGAGTGTGAGTGAAGACTAGAGAGAATGAGTGATATTGATAAAACTGAGTGAATTAGAATGATTATAAGTGCACCTCCACACTCAAAAACTTATCTACCTTAAGAATGATAAGTAGGAGTGTGAGTGAAGACTAGAATGAGTGATATTGCTAAAACTGAATGAATTAGAATGATTATAAGTGCACCTCCACACTCAAAAACCTATCTACCTTAAGAATGATAAGTAGGAGTGTGAGTGAAGACTAGAATGAGTGATATTGCTAAAACTGAATGAATTAGAATGATTATAAGTGCACCTTCACACTCAAAAACCTATCTACCTTAAGAATGATAAGTAGGAGTGTGAGTGAAGACCAGAGAGAATGAGTGATATTGCTAAAACTGGATGAATTAGAATGATTATAAGTGCACCTCCACACTCAAAAACTTATCTACCTTAAGAATGATAAGTAGGAGTGTGAGTGAAGACTAGAATGAGTGATATTGCTAAAACTGAATGAATTAGAATGATTATAAGTGCACCTCCACACTCAAAAACTTATCTACCTTAAGAATGATAAGTAGGAATGTGAGTGAAGACTAGAGAATGAGTGATATTGCTAAAACTGAGTGAATTAGAATGATTATAAGTACACCTTCACACTCAAAAACTTTTCTACCTTAAGAATGATAAGTAGGAGTGTGAGTGAAGACTAGAGAGAGAGATATTGCTAAAACTGAATGAATTAGAATGATTATAAGTACACCTCCACACTCAAAAACCTATCTACCTTAAGAATGATAAGTAGGAGTGTGACTGAAGACTAGAATGAGTGATATTGCTAAAACTGAGTGAATTAGAATGATTATAAGTGCACCTCCACACTCAAAAACCTATCTACCTTAAGAATGATAAGTAGGAGTGTGAGTGAAGACTAGAGAGAATGAGTGATATTGCTAAAACTGAATGAATTAGAATGATTATAAGTGCACCTTCACACTCAAAAGCTTATCTACCTTAAGAATGATCAGTAGGAGTGTGAGTGAAGACTAGAGAGAGAATGAGTGATATTGCTAAAACTGAATGAATTAGAATGATTATAAGTGCACCTCCACACTCAAAAACCTATCTACCTTAAGAATGATAAGTAGGAATGTGAGTGAAGACTAGAATGAGTGATATTGCTAAAACTGAATGAATTAGAATGATTATAAGTGCACCTCCACACTCAAAAACCTATCTACCTTAAGAATGATAAGTAGGAGTGTGAGTGAAGACTAGAGAGAATGAGTGATATTGCTAAAACTGAATGAATTAGAATGATTATAAGTGCACCTCCACACCCAAAAAATTATCTACCCTAAGAATGATAAGTAGGAGGGTGAGTGAAGACTAGAGAGAGATATATTGCTAAAACTGAATGAATTAGAATGATTATAAGTGCACCTTCACACTCAAAAGCTTATCTACCTTAAGAATGATCAGTAGGAGTGTGAGTGAAGACTAGAGAGAGAATGAGTGATATTGCTAAAACTGAGTGAATTAGAATGATTTTAAGTGCACCTTCACACTCAAAAACCTATCTACCTTAAGAATGATAAGTAGGAGTGTGAGTGAAGACTAGAGAGAGAATGAGTGATATTGCTAAAACTGAATAGCATGTGATTTTGGTTCGTATCCTAACACCACTATAAAAAAAAATACACCTGTGCCAGAAATGAGCAGTAACCAACCCCCTGTAGTCTTCAAAAAACCCATCACTGTTCTGGTCTTGCATGTAAAAATAATATATACGTAAATAATCTGGAATGCAATTTATTTCTTTGCTTGGCTGTCCTAATTTTTTCTTCCTTCCCTGCCTGCCTTATCTAACCTAACCTGACCTAAGGACCCCCCACCAGTTCATAGCTTCAAATTTCTGTCCTAATTTTTTTCTTCCTTGCCTGGCTGCCTTATCTAACCTAACCTAACCTAACCGAAGCACCCCCCACCTGTCCTCATAGCTTCAAATTTCTGTCCTAATATTTTTCTTCCTTGCCTGGCTGCCTTATCTAACCCAACCTAACCTAAGCACCTCATAGCTTCAAATTTGTCCTATTTTTTTCTTCTTTGCCTGGCTGCCTTATCTAACCTAACCTAAGCACCTCATAGCTTCAAATTTCTGTCCTAATTTTTTTCTTCCTTCCCTGCCTGCCTTACCTAACCTAACGTAACCTAAGCACCTCATAGCTTCAAATTTGTCCTATTTTTTTCTTCTTTGCCTGGCTGCCTTATCTAACCTAACCTAAGCACCTCATAGCTTCAAATTTCTGTCCTAATTTTTTTCTTCCTTCCCTGCCTGCCTTATCTAACCTAACCTAACCTAAGCACCTCATAGCTTCAAATTTCCGTCCTAATTTTTTCTTCCTTCCCTGCCTGTCTTATCTAACCTAACCTAACCTAACCATCCCCCACCTGTCCTCATAGCTTCAAATTTCCATCCTAATTTTTTTCTTCTTTGCCTGGCTGCCTTACCTAACCTAACCTAACCTAACCATCCCCCACCTGTCCTCATAGCTTCAAATTTCTGTCCTAATATTTTTCTTCCTTGCCTGCCTGCCTGCCTTACCTAACCTAACCTAAGCACACCCCACTTGTCCTCATAGCTTCAAATTTCCATCCTAATATTTTTCTTCCTTGCCTGGCTGCCTTATCTAACCTAACCTAACCTAACCATCCCCTACCTGTCCTCATAGCTTCAAATTTCCATCCTAATTTTTTCTTCCTTGCCTGCCTGTCTTATCTAACCTAACCTAACCTAAGCACCCCCACCTGTCCTCATAGCTTCAAATTTCCATCCTAATTTTTTCTTCCTTCCCTGCCTGCCTTATCTAACCTAACCTAACCTAAGCACCCCACCTGTCCTCATAGCTTCAAATTTCCGTCCTAATTTTTTTCTTCCTTGCCTGGCTGCCTTATCTAACCTTACCTAACCTAAGCACCCCCACCTGTCCTCATAGCTTCAAATTTCCGTCCTAATTTTTTTCTTCCTTCCCTGGCTGCCTTATCTAACCTAACCTAACCTAACCTAACCTAACCATCCCCCACCTGTCCTCATAGCTTCAAATTTGTCCTAATTTTTTCTTCTTTGCCTGGCTGCCTTATCTAACCTAACCTAACCTAAGCACCCCCACCAGTTCATAGCTTCAAATTTCTGTTCTAATTTTTTTCTCCCTTCCCTGGCTGCCTTATCTAACCTAACCTAACCTAAGCACCTCATAGCTTCAAATTTCCATCCTAATTTTTTTCTTCCTTGCCTGCCTGCCTTATCTAACCTTACCTAAGCACCTCATAGCTTCAAATTTCTGTCCTAATATTTTTCTTCTTTGCCTGGCTGCCTTACCTAACCTAACCTAACCTAAGCACCCCCCACCTGTCCTCACAGCTACATGTGCATAATAACAGTATTTTCAACTATATCTTGATGAGTTACAACCTAGACCTATCATTCCTCACAGCAAACTCAACCTACATGTGCATAATAACAGAATTTTCAACTGGATTTCAATGCGTTACAACCTAGACCTATCATTCCTCACAGCAAACTCAACTGAAACGGAATGACCAAACCACATGTCATACCCCACCAAGCACACTCGGACACGTTATTCCCCATGGCAAATGTAACGGCTAAAACAGACTGACCAAATCGCACAAGTTATACCCCAGCAGATGCGCGCAGACATCTCGATCCTTATAACAAACCTAAACAAAATGACTGAACCACATAAGTCACACCCAACACACATTCCTCAACAGTCCTAATAAAACCTAACCAGCAGATGAGTAATGACTGAATCTCTCTATAATCGTGTTTTGAAGCATTAAGGAAAGTTAGAATCCCCCAGAAATCCACTTAGTACAAGCTGTATTTACAAGGCATCATCCCTCACCCCTCATGACAGCTTATTCCTCTTCCTTCATTCCAGTTTATTTCTCATTTTTCCTCCTTTTTCATTCCTCACTGCTCATGCTACCTCATTCCTCTTTATTTATCCCTCATGTGTTTCATCAGGCAGGTCAGTCAGGCATGCTCAGACAGACAGGGCACGATCCATTTCAAGAAGCTAAACGATCCATCTCACAGCTGTCCAGTTAGGTTCAGCGTTCATATTTGGGTATATTTGCCAGTATGTGCGTCCCATTCGACATCAGTAACATCATATATATATTAGTCGTGTAAGGATTTGAGTGTCACGCTTTTTTTATTTATTTCAGCAGAGGAGACAGTGCAAGGGCGTAAAAAACAAAAAAACAAAAAGAAAAAAGGCCGCTACTTACGGCTTCTAATAATGAATGCGGTATCTCTGGGTGAGGAGACTCCTATCCCAGAAGCCGTGTGATGTGATGTGTGGGGTTAAGGGGGAGAGGTGTGGGTGAGAAAAAAGGGCTATTATGCAAGGTTAGGACAGGGAATATATTTGTGTTTAGAATGAAGGAATATAGAGGTGGGGGTGAGAAAGATGGGTTATCATGCGAGGTTAGGACAGTGAATATATTTGTGTTTAGAATGAAGGAATATAAGTAAGATTAGGTTACATTAGTGTGAGGTTAACCCTATCCGATCCAACGTTTTCAAATTTTCGCGCTCGTAACACCTATCATACTCATTTATCTGAACAACGATAATGCTCATGAACACTAAGTACTGGTACCGAATCAACAGTGTAAAACAATAATGAATAGGGAGTGAAAAGGAGCTAGTGGAAAGTGAAAAAAGGTGTATCGTTTTGATCCAAGTGCCTGAGCGGAGACCAGATTTGGCCACCCTCGGATTGCATAGGGTTAAGGTAAGGAGATGGGGTGATGGCAAAGGAGGTGTTACGTGTGTGTGTGTGTGTGTGTGTGTGTGTGTGTGTGTGTGTGTGTGTGTGTGTGTGTGTGTGTGTGTGAGGATGTGTTATAAGTGCAGTAAATAATATAAAGAGCTGGTATGTGAGGTTAGCGGCTGATGTGCAGGTGTGGGACATATTAGTATTATACCCAGACCCCCCCCCCAAAAAAAAGCATGAACATGACTTCCATACAAGATACTGTACAAATATTGAAAAAGAGCAAAGGTATAGAAACTTGATTAATGTCAGTGCATCAATATTTCCTCTTATTTCAATTTCCCATTTTTTTTTCAATATTTCCTCATTTATTTCCCTTTTTTATCAATATTTCCTCATTTATTATCAATATTTCCTCATTTATTTCCCATTTTTTATCAACATTTCTTCATTTATTTCCCATTTTTTTATCAACATTTCCTCATTTATTTCCCTTTTTTATCAATATTTCCTCATTTATTTCCCTTTTTTATCAATATTTCCTCATTTCAATTTCCCATTTTTTTTTCATCGAGATCTGGACGTAATGGTACACACACACACTGGCAATCATACCCAACACTCTTCAGATAACACTATTTCGCTTACTTTCTTTTTACATTGTTACATTTAAATTTATATACATTTCCCTCCTCTCGGTTATTCACACTCTGGTTCAGTTCAGTCAAGACATTCACATTTTTACAACATTTCTTCCTCCTCGGCATTTAACACGGATTGAGAAGGAATTTACGAGGGCTTATCAGTTTTCTTTATCGCGTTCCATCACAGGTAAGCTTAAAAATAAAAACACGGCAGATAATGGAGATAACACGAGACGAGGCTCAACACTTCATGGGTTACTAAGCTGCTTCTACTTAAGAGGGGAACACTGTGCTTACTGATTCTGTCCGCACGAGACGAGGCTCAACACTTCATGGGTTACTAAGCTGCTTCTACTTAAGAGGGGAACACTGTGCTTACTGATTCTGTCCGCACGAGACGAGGCTCAACACTTCATGGGTTACTAAGCTGCTTCTACTTAAGAGGGGAACACTGTGCTTACTGATTCTGTCCATCGAGACGAGGCTCAACACTTCATGGGTTACCAAGCTGCTTCTACTTAAGAGGGGAACACTGTGCTTACTGATTCTGTCCGCACGAGACGAGGCTCAACACTTCATGGGTTACTAAGCTGCTTCTACTTAAGAGGGGAACACTGTGCTTACTGATTCTGTCCGCACGAGACGAGGCTCAACACTTCATGGGTTACCAAGCTGCTTCTACTTAAGAGGGGAACACTGTGCTTACTGATTCTGTAAGCACGAGACGAGGCTCAACACTTCATGGGTTACCAAGCTGCTTCTACTTAAGAGGGGAACACTGTGCTTACTGATTCTGTCCGCACGAGACGAGGCTCAATACTTCATGGGTTACCAAGCTGCTTCTACTTAAGAGGGCAACACTGTGCTTACTGATTCTGTCCGCACGAGACGAGGCTCAACACTTCATGGGTTACCAAGCTGCTTCTACTTAAGAGGGGAACACTGTGCTTACTGATTCTGTCCGCACGAGACGAGGCTCAACACTTCATGGGTTACTAAGCTGCTTCTACTTAAGAGGGCAACACTGTGCTTACTGATTCTGTCCGGAGCTGAAGATTGAACTCCAGACAGACGAATCAACAAGTCAAGTGCTGCCCTCTGTGAAGTAACCTAAGGGGCCGCTTTGAGAGTCACTTTGTTTGTTTTGATCGTTACCAATGGCGGCGATCGACGCTATAGTTCCCCACGTGAAACTAGCCTATGGGGTAGTGGTGCCTGCAGAGGAAGCGAGAGGTGTGAGTGTGTGCCAAGGTGCGGGGCTAGGCTAACCCCGCAGCCGCCACTACCCAATCGGCCAGTTTTACGTGGAAATACAATAGCAGCGATAACAGCCATTGGTAAAGATCAAAACAAGCAAAACGACTGTGAAAGCGGCCCCAAGTCTCATTACTCCTTTATGTAGACATCTTGATCCTTATAACAAACCTAAACAAAATGACTGAATCACGTAAGTCATATCCAACACACACACTCCTCAACAGTCCAAACAGAACCTAACCAGCAGACGCTTACAGATTCTTAAGTCTCACCCCTCTCCAGTCTCACCCCTCTCCAGTCTCACCCCTCTCCAGTCTCACCCCTCTCCAGTCTCACCCCTCTCCAGTCTCACCCCTCTCCAGTCTCACTCCTCTCCAGTCTCACTCCTCTCCAGTCTCACTCCTCTCCAGTCTCACTCTCCAGTCTCCTCCTCCAGTCTCACTCATCTCCAGTCTCAATCCTCTCCAGTCTCACCCCTCTCCAGTCTCACACCTCTCCAGTCTCACCCCTCTCCAGTCTCACCCCTCCAGTCTCACCCTCCAGTCTCACCCCTCCAGTCTCACTCCTCTCCAGTCTCACTCCTCCAGTCTCACTCCTCCAGTCTCACTCCTCTCCAGTCTCACTCCTCTCCAGTCTCACCTCCAGTCCCACTCCTCCAGTCTCACTCCTCTCAGTCTCACTCCTCTCCACTCTCACGCCTCTCCAGTCTCACCACTCTCCAGTCTCACTCCTCTCCAGTCTCACTCCTCTCCAGTCTCACTCCTCTCCAGTCTCACGCCTCTCCAGTCTCACTCCTCTCCAGTCTCACCCCTCTCCAGTCTCACCCCTCTCCAGTCTCACGCCTCTCCAGTCTCACCCCTCTCCAGTCTCACCCCTCTCCAGTCTCACCCCTCTCCAGTCTCACCACTCTCCAGTCTCACCCCTCTCCAGTCTCACTCCTCTCCAGTCTCACGCCTCTCCAGACTCACTCCTCTCCAGTCTCACAACTCTCCAGACTCACACCTCTCCAGTCTCACCACTCTCCAGTCTCACCACTCCAGTCTCCACCACCTCCAGTCTCACCCCTCTCCAGTCTCACCCCTCCAGTCTCACTCCTCTCCAGTCTCACTCCTCCAGTCTCACTCCTCTCCAGTCTCACTCCTCTCCAGTCTCACCCTCCAGTCTCACCCTCTCCAGTCTCACTCCTCTCCAGTCTCACCCCTCTCCAGTCTCACTCCTCTCCAGTCTCACACCTCTCCAGTCTCACACCTCTCCAGTCTCACACCTCTCCAGTCTCACGCCTCTCCAGTCTCACTCCTCCAGTCTCACTCTCCAGTCTCACTCCTCTCCAGTCTCACCCCTCTCCAGTCTCACTCCTCTCCAGTCTCACCCCTCTCCAGTCTCACTACTCTCCAGTCTCACTCCTCTCCAGTCTCACTCCTCTCCAGTCTCACCCCTCTCCAGTCTCACCCCTCTCCAGTCTCACTACTCTCCAGTCTCACCCCTCTCCAGTCTCACTCCTCTCCAGTCTCACTCCTCTCCAGTCTCACTCCTCTCCAGTCTCACTCCTCTCCAGTCTCACTCCTCTCCAGTCTCACTCCTCTCCAGTCTCACTCCTCTCCAGTCTCACTCCTCTCCAGTCTCACTCCTCTCCAGTCTCACCCCTCTCCAGTCTCACCCCTCTCCAGTCTCACTACTCCTTTATGAATGATTGACCTTTTACTTAATGTTCAGCTTGAATATGAAATTACTTTGCTGTGAAGGAGGGAATCATTTGTATGGTAGTAGTTTGGCTTCTTTGCTTTTCTGACCCTCTTTTTTTTCTTCTTTTTTTTTACAGCAAAAGAAACAGCTCAAGGGCAACAAAAAAAAGCCCGCTAATCACTGTTCCCACAAAGACAAAAGTAACAAGCGGCCAAAAGAGGTCAAAGTGGCCAAAAGAGAGGTCAAATTAGTCTGGAAAGTAATCAATGTTATAGTCTTAAACCTAAACAGTAAATGGCTTAATATTCCATCATCAGGAAGAGTGAGACATGCTGTAGTGATTGCTGAAAGAAAGAGGTTACACAGCTATGAAACAAAGGACGCTATTCTGTACAGGTAAGGAAATACAGACTTTACAAGGTGATTCAGGAAAGGTTAACTTAAATGATTCATATAACATACATTGAGGTAAAATCAAAATAACAATCTATGAAAAACCTTACTGAATCTTATTGAAAGTCCCCTACAATTCATATATATTCTATCTTTTCATCAAAGTTAAAAAAATGCTCAGTCTTATCCCGGTAGCAGCGACGGGCCAAATTTGTGGCTTTACCGTGTAGCAGCAACAGGCCAAATTTGTGCCATGATATAAACCCCAAAAAAATAGATGATACATAATCTGATCACAAATGCTTTGATATATATTATGAAATGGTTTGTGCGAGTGATGATTTTTTCTCATTTTTCTCGCTTAGAGGAACAATTAAGAAACACGATCCCCGCTGCTACCGGGTTAAAAGAAATAATCCTACAATTCCTATATGTTCTAACTTTCCATTAAAAACTATTCATAAACTTTAAAATATATGCTCAAAAATATGCCCCATCTCAAAGAATGCCCCCTACAATTTTTACCAGCTTGAACTTTCCCTAAAGAATAACAATCTGCCCTTCCATCTAAACCTATGCAGACCTCTATTACTAAATCTAACTTGCCCTGACCTTCATTAGTGACTTGATCTCTTTATCCTATTTTTCTAAGCCCCACTGACCCACTTGCAGCACCCCACCCATTAACCCCTCCCCATCCACCTCACAGCCCACCCAATAATCCCTTCCCAATCACCACCCACCTCACAGCCCACCCAATAACCCCTCCCCAGTCCCCACCCACCTCACAGCCCACCCAATAACCCCTCCCCATCCACCTCACAGCCCACCCAAAAACTCCTCCCCAGTCCCCACCCACCTCACAGCCCACCCATTACCCACCCCACCCACCTCGCAGTAAAAGTCCCATTTAGGGTTGACGGTGTTGTTGATGGTCTTGGTCTGGAACTTCTGAGCCCCGAGTCGCAGGATGCAGTAGGGGTCGGACTTGCCCATGCCCATCAGCCCCACGTCCTTCTTCATGAGGTTCTGCGCTTCGATCACCTGGATTCGCAGCACGCCCTGGGGAGGTGAGGTGTGGGGTTAGGGTGGGAGAGAGAGGGGGGGGTTATTACGTGAGGTTAGGAAGGAGGAACATACTTAGGTGGTTGGAATGAAGGAATACAAGGAGAGTTAGGTTAGGGAGGGAGGTGACAGGTGAGAAAGTGATATTTTAGGTTATGTGAGGTTAGGATAGAGGAATATACTTAGGTGGTTGGAATGAAGGAATACAAGGAGAGTTAGGTTAGTGTGTGAGGTTAAGGTGAGGTGATAGGGTGAGAAAAAATGATAGAAAGAGCTGGTATGTCAGGTTAGTGTGTGAGGTTAAGGTGAGGAGATAGGGTGAGAAAAAATGATAGAAAGAGCTGGTATGTCAGGTTAGTGTGTGAGGTTAAGGCGAGGAGATAGGGTGAGAAAAAATGATAGAAAGATCTGGTATGTAAGGTTAGTGTGTGAGGTTAGGGTGAGGAGATAGGGTGAGAAAAAATGATAGAAAGAGGTGGTATGTGAGGTTAGTGTGTGAGGTTAAGGTAAGGAGATAGGGTGAGAAAAAATGATAGAAAGATCTGGTATGTAAGGTTAGTGTGTGAGGTTAGGGTGAGGAGATAGGGTGAGAAAAAATGATAGAAAGAGCTGGTATGTAAGGTTAGTGTGTGAGGTTAAGGTAAGGAGATAGGGTGAGAAAAAATGATAGAAAGATCTGGTATGTAAGGTTAGTGTGTGAGGTTAGGGTGAGGAGATAGGGTGAGAAAAAATGATAGAAAGAGCTGGTATGTAAGGTTAGTGTGTGAGGTTAAGGTAAGGAGATAGGGTGAGAAAAAATGATAGAAAGATCTGGTATGTAAGGTTAGTGTGTGAGGTTAGGGTGAGGAGATAGGGTGAGAAAAAATGATAGAAAGAGCTGGTATGTAAGGTTAGTGTGTGAGGTTAAGGTAAGGAGATAGGGTGAGAAAAAATGATATAAAGAGCTGGTATGTCAGGTTATGGGCTGAGGTGCGGGAGAGGGCCAGATCCTTCACTAACATACCCACCCTCACATTCATACCCAATACTATAAACAGCTTGCAACACACACAAATGACACCTCTTTCACTAACATACCCACCCTCACATTCATACCCAATACTATAAACAGCTTGCAACACACACAAATGACACCTCTTTCACTAACATACCCACCCTCACATTCATACCCAATACTATAAACAGCTTGCAACACACACAAATGACACCTCTTTCACTAACATACCCACCCTCACATTCATACCCAATACTATAAACAGCTTGCAACACACACAAATGACACCTCTTTCACTAACATACCCACCCTCACTTTCATACCCAATACTATAAACAGCTTGCAACACACACAAATGACACCTCTTTCACTAACATACCTACCCTCACTTTCATACCCTATACTATAAACAGCTTGCAACACACACAAATGACACCTTCACTAACATACCCACCCTCACTTTCATACCCTATACTATAAACAGCTTGCAACACACACAAATGACACCTCCTTCACTAACATACCCACCCTCACTTTCATACCCTATACTATAAACAGCTTACAACACACACAAATGACACCTCTTTCACTAACATACCCACCCTCACTTTCATACCCTATACTATAAACAGCTTGCAACACACATAAATGACACCTTCACTAACATACCCACCCTCACTTTCATACCCTATACTATAAACAGCTTGCAACACACATAAATGACACCTTCACTAACATACCTACCCTCACATTCATACCCAATACCATAAACAGCTTGCAACACACACACAAATGACACCTCTTTCACTAACACACCCACCCTCACTTTCATACCCAATACTATAAACAGCTTGCAACACACACACAAATGACACATCCTTCACTAACATACCCACCCTCACTTTCATACCCAATACTATAAACAGCTTGCAACACACATAAATGACTCCTCCTTCACTAACATACCCACCCTCACTTTCATACCCTATACTATAAACAGCTTGCAACACACATAAATGACACCTCTTTCACTAACATACCCACTCTCACTTTCATACCCTATACTATAAACAGCTTGCAACACACACATAAATGACACCTTCACTAACATACCCACCCTCACTTTCATACCCTATACTATAAACAGCTTGCAACACACATAAATGACACCTCTTTCACTAACATACCCACTCTCACTTTCATACCCAATACTATAAACAGCTTGCAACACACATAAATGACACCTTCACTAACACACCCACCCTCACTTTCATACCCAATACTATAAACAGCTTGCAACACACATAAATGACACCTCTTTCACTAACATACCCACCCTCACTTTCATACCCAATACTATAAACAGCTTGCAACACACAAAAATGACTCCTCCTTCACTAACATACCTACCCTCACTTTCATACCCTATACTATAAACAGCTTACAACACACATAAATGACACCTCCTTCACTAACATACCTACCCTCACTTTCATACCCTATACTATAAACAGCTTACAACACACATAAATGACTCCTCCTTCACTAACATACCCACACTCACTTTCATACCCTATACTATAAACAGCTTGCAACACACACAAATGACACCACCTTCACTAACATACCCACCCTCACTTTCATACCCAATACTATAAACAGCTTGCAACACACACAAATGACACCTTCACTAACATACCCACCCTCACATTCATACCCAATACTATAAACAGCTTGCAACACACACAAATGACACCTTCACTAACATACCCACCCTCACTTTCATTCCCTATACTATAAACAGCTTACAACACACATAAATGACACCACCTTCACTAACATACCCACCCTCACTTTCATACCCTATACTATAAACAGCTTGCAACACACATAAATGACTCCTTCACTAACATACCTACCCTCACTTTCATACCCTATACTATAAACAGCTTGCAACACACATAAATGACACCTTCACTAACATACCTACCCTCACTTTCATACCCTATACTATAAACAGCTTGCAACACACATAAATGACACCTTCACTAACATACCTACCCTCACTTTCATACCCTATACCATAAACAGCTTGCAACACACATAAATGACACCTCTTTCACTAACATACCCACCCTCACTTTCATACTCTATACTATAAACAGCTTGCAACACACACAAATGACACATCCTTCACTAACATACCCACCCTCACTTTCATACCCTATACTATAAACAGCTTGCAACACACATAAATGACACCTTCACTAACATACCTACCCTCACTTTCATACCCTATACTATAAACAGCTTGCAACACACATAAATGACACCACCTTCACTAACATACCCACCCTCACTTTCATACCCTATACTATAAACAGCTTGTAACACACATAAATGACACCTTCACTAACATACCCACCCTCACTTTCATACCCAATACTATAAACAGCTTGCAACACACACAAATGACACTTTCACTAACATACCTACCCTCACTTTCATACCCTATACTATAAACAGCTTGCAACACACATAAATGACACCTTCACTAACATACCCACCCTCACTTTCATACCCAATACTATAAACAGCTTGCAACACACATAAATGACACCTCTTTCACTAACATACCTACCCTCACATTCATACCCTATACTATAAACAGCTTGCAACACACACAAATGACACCTTCACTAACACACCCACCCTCACATTCATACCCAATACTATAAACAGCTTGCAACACACACAAATGACACCTTCACTAACATACCCACCCTCACATTCATACCCAATACTATAAACAGCTTGCAACACACACAAATGACACCTTCACTAACATACCCACCCTCACATTCATACCCAATACTATAAACAGCTTGCAACACACACAAATGACACCTTCACTAACATACCTACCCTCACTTTCATACCCTATACTATAAACAGCTTGCAACACACACAAATGACACATCCTTCACTAACATACCCACCCTCACTTTCATACCCTATACTATAAACAGCTTGCAACACACATAAATGACACCTCCTTCACTAACACACCCACCCTCACTTTCATACCCTATACTATAAACAGCTTGCAACACACATAAATGACTCCTTCACTAACATACCCACCCTCACTTTCATACCCTATACTATAAACAGCTTGCAACACACACAAATGACACCTTCACTAACATACCCACCCTCACTTTCATACCCAATACTATAAACAGCTTGCAACACACACAAATGACACCTTCACTAACATACCCACCCTCACTTTCATACCCAATACTATAAACAGCTTGCAACACACACAAATGACACCTTCACTAACATACCCACCCTCACTTTCATACCCTATACTATAAACAGCTTGCAACACACACAAATGACACCTTCACTAACATACCCACCCTCACTTTCATACCCAATACTATAAACAGCTTGCAACACACACAAATGACACTTTCACTAACATACCCACCCTCACTTTCATACCCTATACTATAAACAGCTTGCAACACACACAAATGACACCTCCTTCACTAACATACCCACCCTCACTTTCATACCCAATACTATAAACAGCTTGCAACACACATAAATGACACCACCTTCACTAACATACCCACCCTCACTTTCATACCCTATACTATAAACAGCTTGCAACACACACAAATGACACCTTCACTAACATACCCACCCTCACTTTCATACCCAATACTATAAACAGCTTGCAACACACACAAATGACACCTTCACTAACATACCCACCCTCACTTTCATACCCTATACTATAAACAGCTTGTAACACACATAAATGACTCCTTCACTAACATACCTACCCTCACTTTCATACCCTATACTATAAACAGCTTGTAACACACACAAATGACACCTTCACTAACATACCCACCCTCACTTTCATACCCTATACTATAAACAGCTTGTAACACACATAAATGACTCCTTCACTAACATACCTACCCTCACTTTCATACCCTATACTATAAACAGCTTGTAACACACACAAATGACTCCTTCACTAACATACCTACCCTCACTTTCATACCCTATACTATAAACAGCTTGTAACACACATAAATGACACCTCCTTCACTAACATACCCACCCTCACTTTCATACCCTATACTATAAACAGCTTGCAACACACATAAATGACACCTCCTTCACTAACATACCCACCCTCACTTTCATACCCTATACTATAAACAGCTTGCAACACACACAAATGACACCTTCACTAACATACCCACCCTCACTTTCATACCCTATACAATAAACAGCTTGCAACACACATAAATGACACCTCTTTCACTAACATACCCACCCTCACTTTCATACCCTATACTATAAACAGCTTGCAACACACACAAATGACACCTTCACTAACATACCCACCCTCACTTTCATACCCTATACAATAAACAGCTTGCAACACACATAAATGACACCTCTTTCACTAACACACCCACCCTCACTTTCATACCCTATACTATAAACAGCTTGCAACACACATAAATGACACCTCTTTCACTAACATACCTACCCTCACTTTCATACCCTATACTATAAACAGCTTGCAACACACATAAATGACACCTTCACTAACATACCTACCCTCACTTTCATACCCTATACTATAAACAGCTTGCAACACACATAAATGACACCTCTTTCACTAACATACCTACCCTCACTTTCATACCCTATACTATAAACAGCTTGCAACACACATAAATGACTCCTCCTTCACTAACATACCCACACTCACTTTCATACCCAATACTATAAACAGCTTGCAACACACATAAATGACACCTTCACTAACATACCTACCCTCACTTTCATACCCTATACTATAAACAGCTTGCAACACACACAAATGACTCCTCCTTCACTAACATACCCACACTCACTTTCATACCCAATACTATAAACAGCTTGCAACACACATAAATGACACCTTCACTAACATACCCACCCTCACTTTCATACCCTCAGCAATACCATCAGCAACTTTTCCTTATTTCTACGCTTATTCAGTTTTTATCATTGTGGTGGTTTCTTGATAGCATGCATCCTTAAATCCTATCAGTCCTCCACTTTACACTACTAACTACTACTACTACTTCTCCACTTACAACACATTCTTACCGTCACATACACAGACACACACACACACAGATAACACTTCCTTTGCCAACACACTTTCCATGACTTCCACACACTCACACCCTCAACCTCTCCTCCCGAAATTGACCCCTTTTTCAGCCACCTCTTGATTCTTTTTAGGAGCAGCGAGTAGCGGGCTTTTTTTATTTATTATAGTTTCCTTTTTTTTGTGCCCTTGAGCTCTATAACCAACATTTAATTCTTTCACCGACGCACCCTCACACACCCTCCATCCCTCCCCCCTACACACAGCCCTCCCCTCACCACCCAACACTCACAGCAGGGGTGGGGCACTTCAGCTCGGCGATGTTGATGTCCTCCACCAGTTGAATGGGGTAGCGGTTGGGCAGGACCATCATGTGGGCGATCTGCTCCGTCACAATGCTCCGGAGAATGTCACTGCGGGCGGAGGAGTGGATGAGCGGATGGGGTGGAGGGATAGGGTGGTATTTGGGGTGGAAACAAAGGGATGAAGGGATGAACAGAAGGTAGAAGAAGAAGTAGAAAAATATGCAAGGTCTGTGAGGTCAGGGTAAGGCTATATTGAGAAAGATGGAATATAGGGGAGGTTAGGACATGAGAGAGGTGAAAGGGTGTGAAAAGGGTAGAACAGAGAGAGTAGGGTTAAAATTGGAAGCAGCGACGGGCTAAATTTGTGGCTTTACCGTGTACCAGCGACGGGCTAAATTTGTGGCTTTACCGTGTACCAGCGACGGGCCAAATTTGTGGCTTTACCTTGTACCAGCGACGGGCCAAATTTGTGGCTTTACCGTGTACCAGCGACGGGCCAAATTTGTGGCTTTACCGTGTACCAGCGACGGGCTAAATTTGTGGCTTTACCGTGTACCAGCGACGGGCCAAATGTTAGCCATGATATAAACCCCAAAATTAGATGATGCATAAACTATTCACAAATGCGTTGATATATATTATGAAATGGTTTGCGTGAGTGATGATTTTTCTCTCATTTTTCTCGCTTAGAGGGGCCTTTAAGAAACATGATCCCTGCAGCTACCGGGTTAAAATTGGTAGAAATGAAGGAATGACAAAGACAGGGTAGAAAAAATAAAGGATAGTAGAAGTAGTATTAGTAAAGGAAAGGAGGATATAAAGGAATGAGATGGAAATAAAGAAGAAAATAGATGAAGCAGTGAGTGGGGTGAATAAACAAATCTTAAGTTAAATGAAAGAGAAAATAAGAAAAAAATGAAGTAAAAGATAAGGAAAGATAACAAAGGATAGTGGAGAGCTGATAAGATTGGAGGTTGCATGCAATAAAAAAAACTATCTTAAAATAAACTGATTAAGGAGAAATATAAACGAAGGAACAAAATAAGACACAGAAACAGAAAAAAAGATAGACAAGGAAAGGAAAAACAAATCTATAAAACAGGAAGAGGAAAAAACAAGGATAGAAACAGGAAAAAAAATAAACAAAAGGAAAAACAAAGATATAAAACAGGAAGAGGAAAAACAAGGATAGAAACAGGGAAACAAAGATAAACAAAAGGAAAAACAAAGATATAAAACAGGAAGAGAAAAAACAAGGATAGAAACAGGGAAAAAGATAAACAAAAGGAAAAACAAAGATATAAAACAGGAAGAGGAAAAACAAAGAGAAACAGGAAAAAAAGATAAACAAAAGGAAAAACAAAGATATAAAACAGGAAGAGAAAAAACAAGGATAGAAACAGGGAAAAAAAGATAAACAAAAGGAAAAACAAAGATAAAAATAGAAAAACAAGAAACAAGAAAAGGAAAAACAGATACAAACAGGAAGAGGAAAAACAAGAATAGAAAAACGAAAAAAAGATAAAGAAAAATGAAAAAAAAAGGTAATAAAAAAAGATATCAAGAAACAGAAAAAGGAAAAAAAGGAGATAAAAAGGAAAAGGGAAAACAAGGACAGGAGCGGGAAAAGGACGAATACAATATAGAAACAGAAATAAGGAAAACCGAGATGAGGAAAAGGAAAAATAAGAAAGAGGGGAAAAGGAAATAGGAGATAAAAGAGGGAAGGAAAAACAAAATAGAAAAAGGGAAAGGAAAACAAACAGAATAAGGAAAAAGAGAAAATATAAACAGAAGAAAAAGGAAAATGGAAAAAAAAGAAAACAGGAAAAGAACTATAAAAAACCAAAATAAACAAGGATCAATGAAATCAATAAGAATGCAAAACACAGAAAGGAAAACAAAGAGAAGAAAAAAAAAACTCAACCAGCCATGAATAATGTAATATGGAGGGAGGAGAGGAGGAGGAAGAGGAGGAGGAGGAGGAGGAGAGGAAGAGGTGGAGGTAAGAGGAGGAGGTGGAATGGAGGAAGAGGAGGAGGTGGAGGAGAGGGAAGAGGAGGAGGTGGAGAGAGGAAGAGGCAGAGGAGGAGAAAGAGGAGGAGGTGGGGATAGGAGAGGAGGTAGAGGCAGAGAGAAGAGAGAGAAGGCCAAGGGGGACAGAGAGGAGGTGGAAGAGGAGGAGGAGGAGAGTGGTGGAAGGAGAGAGGAGGTGGAGGAAGAGGTGGCAACATGAATGCATAATAAATGAGGAGGGAGGAGAGTGTGATAATGAGTCCACCCTTTCAATACACACCTGCACCACCACACCTGCTGGCTACACACATATGAAGCCAGGTATGAATCACTGCTGTCACACACACAGACACACACACACACACAAATGGGTTTTCAGTGTACTTCTTAACCTCTGTATATCTTTTTTTGCCTCTCACATCAAAGTTAAGACATACAAGACCAGTATCATCACTATCTACCCACTATTCTTAAATCCCACTTTGCCAAACCTCTCCCTGCCTCTCAAATCCTCCTCCTCCTCCATAATTTCTCTCAGGTTATAGAATAGTCCTTAAATTTTCCTGTCCACTGCATCTCTTTAAATTTATCCCCCCTCGTCATTCTCCTTCTTCCACCTTGTCGAGAACTTTCGCTCAAACTTTTCCTAGATTCCTGGCTCACCCCTTCACTCTTATTCCATCTTCTCATACCTCTCCCAGTTCTCTTTCTTTTCGTCTTTCCTCTTTCTTACCTTTATCAACCTTTTCTAACCTCCTCATTCTTTCCCATTCCCTTTGCATACCCCTTGCCTGGCCTCCACACTTTTCCTATCCCTTCCCCACATCCTCATCCCCCCTCCTCTCACCCAATCATCCATCTCTCCCTCCTCGCCCTGTCCCCTTCACCTCAATCATCCACCTCCCCTATTCACCCCTCCCATTCCACTCCAGTCATCCACACACTTTCTCTCCTCACTGCAATCATCCATCACCTCTCCCTACTCATCCATCATCTCCTCACCTCAGTCCGGGCATGTCGAACACATCCGCCAGTCCAATGAGGTTAAAGTCCACATCCGGGTTGTTGAGGAAGAACACTTGCAGTCCACCCACCAGCGGGATTTGGCGGACCAGTGGCTTCATCACCACCCTCATCCGCCCGGAGATCTGAAGGAGGGATGATTAGGTGGATGAAGGCGGAGAGAGGGTATAGTGTAAAACAGTAAAGTAGTATAGTTTAGCATATAGTTAATTAATAGATACATACAGGTTTTAATAATCCATTTAATAAGGAAGCAGGTGGAGTATAGACAGGTAAACAGTGACAGTAGAGAGCAAGATGAGGAGTCAGTGGAGATGAAAACAAAAACAAACAGGTAAACAGGTTGATAAATTAGTAAATAAAGAAATAGAGAAAAGTTATTAGTTATGATCGTGTATTTGTTTGTTTGAATCTTTGTTTGGCTTTGTGTTTTTCTTCGTCTTTATCTTCTCTCGTTCATCCTTTCTTTTATTTTTTTTCTCTTCTATCTTTTTCTTGCATCTTTCCATCCTTCCTTTCCTTTCTTCTCTTTCTTTTCCTCCTCCTCCTCCTCTCTCTCTCCTCCTCCTCCCTCCATATTACATTATTCATGGCTGGTTGAGTGTTTTCTTTTCTTCTCTCTTTGCTTTCCTTTCTGTGTCTTGCATTCTTATTGATTTCATTGATCTTTGTTTATTTTGTTTTTTTATAGTTTGTCTTTTCTAGTTTTCTTTTCTTTTCCTGTTTCTCTCATTTTCCTTTTTTCTGTTGATACTTTCTCTTTTTCCTTATTGTTTGTTTTCCTTTCCCTTTTTCTATTTTATTTTTCCTTCCCTCTTTATCTCCTATTTCCTTTTCCCCTCTTTCTTATTTTTCCTTTTCCTCATCTGTTTTCCTTTTTTCTGTTGATACTTTCTCATTTTCCTTATTCCGTTTATTTTCCTTTCCCTTTTTCTATTTTATTTTTCCTTCCCTCTTTATCTTCTATTTCCTTTTCCCCTTTCTTATTTTTCCTTTTCCTCATCTCAGTTTTCCTTTTTTCTGTTTCTTGATCGTATTCTTCCTTTTCCCGGTCCTGTCCTTGTTTTCCTTTTCCTTTCTCTCTGTCTCTTTCTTTTCAGGTTAACGAGTAATTAACAGGTGAAGGACTAATAAACAAGTAAACAAATCAACAAGCAGGTAAGTTTTTACAGGTGACCCTTGGACAGGTAAACTTTAATCAAACAAAATCTTAAACACCTCAATAACTTTCTTACCTTACCTGTGCGATCATTCAGTCCAGGTAAGTGGAAGGTGTAATTAGAGGTGTGAGTTGACAGGTAATTTATTGATAACAGGTAGCGATGGAGAGAGGAGGAAGGAGATAAGAGAAGATAAGGAAAGGAAAAGTTGACAGCAAAAAAAGCAAAAAATAAATAAAAAATAATAATAATACTTAAGAAATGGAAGAAAAGAAAAGCAAAAATGGACAGACGAAAGATGGAAGGGAAACACAGAAGATAAAGAAATGGAGGTTTAAATGTATTACGGATTAAGAAGTGGATGGTTAAGAAAGCAATGAATATACTTACTAAAAAAATGGAAGAAAAGAAAAGCAAAAATGGACGACGAAAGATGGAAGGGAAACACAGAAGATAAAGAAATGGAGGTTTAAATGTATTACGGATTAAGAAATGGATGGATGGTTTAAATATATTACGGATTAAGAAGTGGATAGTTAAGAAAGCAATGGATATACATACTTAAGAAATGGAAGAAAAGAAAAGCAAAAATGGACAAACAAAAGATGGAAGGGAAACACAGATGATAAAGAAATGGAGGTTTAAATGTATTACGGATTAAGAAGTGGATGGTTAAGAAAGCAATGAATATACTTACTTAAGAAATGGATAAAAAGAAAAGCAAAATGGAGATGGAAACTAGAGTAAATAAGATAGTTAAGAAAGGAAAAAGATTAACTAAAGGACGAAAACACAGGATATTGCATAAAATTAAAGATAAGTACAGCAAAAAATGGAGTTATGAAATGGAAGAGAGGGAAAGCAAAATGAATAAAAAAGGAGAAAACAAGGAATGAATAAGAAAAAGAAAACAAGGAATGAAAAAAAAAAGAATGAATAAAAAGGAAATGAATAAAAAATGAGAAAACAAGGAATGAATAAAAAAAGAAATGAATAAAAAAGGAATGAATAATAAAAAGGAAATGAATAAAAAAGGAATGAATAATAAAAAGGAAATGAATAAAAAATGAGAAAACAAGCAATGAATAAAAAATGAATTAATAAAAAGGAAATTAACAAAAAAGGAGAAAACAAGGAATGGAAACACAGGAGAAAGTTAATAAAGGAACGCCCAGAAAAGCAAAAACAGATCATTAATAAAAGATAGAAAAAAATATGAGCTTGTCTTTTCTTACCTGCAGGTCCTTGATGCCCATTTTGAACTTGGCGACGCTGACCTCAAATTTGCAGTCCCCGGCGTACCTGCGGATGGGTCACCGAGGTCAGGGCACACTTAGGTCAGGTCAAGACATACATAGACAATATTAAGACAACCATTATGGGGAAAAGTGACTAACTAAAAATTATGAGAATATAGAGGAAATATTAAAAGAAGAAAACAAGAGTACACACTAGAATAAACAGAGAGAGGAATTAAATAGTGACAATAGAAAGGAAATATAACAAAACAAGACTAGCGTAACTATATATTACGTATGTGGAATATAAGATGATGTTTTAGTCCGTTTTAAATCCACCTGAATCCAGTCCACATGCAACCAAATCTCTGGTCCACACCTGATCAATACCCACCAAATTCCAACCGCACTCCACCAGCCCTCCCAAACCTCCTACCGACAACTCCCACACGCAAAATCCAAAATAGTTTATCCACATGCCATACACTTAACCCGGTAGCTGCAGGGATCATGTTTCTTAAAGGCCCCTCTAAGCGAGAAAAATGAGAAAAATCATCACTCACGCAAACCATTTCATAATATATATATCAACGCATTTGTGATCAGTTTATGCATCATCTATTTTGGGGGTTTACATCATGGCAAAAATTTGGCCCGTTGCTACTACCGGGTTAATCCTCTCCCCGAAACCCAACGTCACCCAACAACTGACCAATGCACTTTCCCAAAACACACTGAGAAGTCCCCCCTCCCCCCCTTCCCCCCATCCCCTTTCCATACCTCCATCTCCCCAATCACCGACCCTTTCCTTTCCTCCGTTTCCTCTCCCTCCTCCCCCCATCCCACACCTGCTTCCTTCCCCCTACCTTTCCTACCTCCTCCCATCCCCTTTCCATACCTCCACATCCCCAATCACCAACCCTTTCCATTCCTCAGTTTCCTCTCCTTCCTCCTCCCATCCCACACCTGCTTCCTTCCCCCTACCTTTCCTACCTCCTCCCACCCCCTTTCCATACCTCCACATCCCCAATCACCGACCCTTTCCTTTCCTCAGTTTCCTCTCCTTCCTCCTCCCATCCCACACCTGCTTCCTTCCCCCTCCCCATCACCCCAGCCCCCCACACTCACGCAAAGTCCATGTCCATGATAATCTCGTGTCTGGATGTGTCGTCGTAGACCTTCACCCCCGAGAGCCTGGGTGGCGTGTCCCCTAGG